>NW_004444128.1:4458965-4460149 GCF_000243295.1 Trichechus manatus latirostris | reverse complement strand
TATTCATGAGAGATATTGGTCTGTAATTTTCTTTTTTTGTGGCGTCTTTGCCTGGTTTTGGTATTGGGGTTATGCTGGCTTCATATAATGAATTCAGAAGTGTTACTTCCTTTTCTGTTTTATGAAATAGTTTGAGTAGTACTGGTATAAGCTCTTCTCTGAACGTTTGGTAGAATTCTCCAGTGAAGCCATTTGAGCCAGGGCTTTTTTTGTTGTTGTTGGGAGTTTTTTTTATTACCTTTTCAGTATTTTCTCTTGTTATGGTTCTGTTCAGATTTTCAACATCACTTTCTGATAGTTTTGTTAGGTAGTGTGTGTCTAGAAATTTATCCATTTCCTCTACATTTTCAAATTTGTTGGAATATGGTTTTTCCTAATAGTCTGTTATGATCCTTTTTATTTCAGTTGGGTCTGTTGTAATGTCCCCCATTTCATTTCTTATTCGGGTTATTTTCATCATCTCCTATCTTTTGTCAGTCTGGCCAGTGGTTTGTCAATTTTGTTGATCCTTTCAAAGAACCATCTTTTGGTTTTGTTGATTCTTTCTATTGTTTTTTTGTTCTCTATTTCATTTATTTCTGCTCTGATCTTTACTATTTCCTTTCTTCTGGTGGCTGTGGGATTTTTTTTGCTGTTCTCTTTCTATTTGTTTGAGTTATGTAGTTAATGTTTTGAGTTTGTCCTTTTCTTCTATTTTGATATGTGCATCTATTGCTATAAATTGTCCTCTGAGGACTGCCTTTGCTGTGTCCCGAAGATTTTGGTATGATGTATTTTCATTCTCATTTGATTCTAGGAATTTTTTAATTCCATCTCTGGTTTCTTCTATTACTCAGTGGTTTGTAAGCATGGTGTTATTCAGTTTGCATGTAACTGATTTTTTTTCCTTGCTCTTTCTATTGTGAATTTCTACCTTGATGGTGTTGTGGTCAGAGAAGATACTTTGTATTATCTCAGCATTTTGGATCTTGTTAAGGATTGCTCTGTGGCCTAAGATGTGGTCTATTCTGGAGAACATTCCATGTGCATTGGAGAAGAATGTGTACTTTGCAGCAGTTGGATGGAGTGTTCTCTATATGTCTATGAGGTCAAGTTGGCTGATTGTGCCCTTTAGGTCTTCTGTATCTTTGATGACTTTCTTCTTAGTGTTCTGTCCTTTACTGAGAGTGGTGTGTTGAAGTCTC
>NW_004444128.1:4438879-4457960 GCF_000243295.1 Trichechus manatus latirostris | reverse complement strand
CCAGCTTTTCATCTTTCATGATATTGGGGAAGTTTTCTGTCAGCAGTTCTTCAATGATCCTCTCTGTGTTTTCTGTTTTCTCTCCCTTTTTCTGGAACTCCAATCATTCACAAATTTTTGCTTTTGATTGTATCCCACATAATTCTCAGGGTTTCTTCATTTTTCTTTGTTGTTTTTTCTGACTTTTTATCAAACAGATTTGCATCCAAGTATTTGTCTTCAATTTCACTGATCCTGTCTTCCACCATTTCAAACCTGCTCCTCAGCCCTTCTATGACACTATCCATTTCTGAAATCCTGTTGTTTATTTTCTGGATTTATAATTGTTGGTTTTGTATGGTTTATAGTTGTGAATTTATTTTGGCATTTTGTTCCTTCATTATTTTCCTGAATTCTTCCATTTTTTGTCTGTATTTTCTATGAATTTGTCTGCCTTTTCCATGAATTTGTCTAGTTTTTCCTCATTTTTGTCTACTTTTTTGCTTCAAATCTTGGATACCTCTGAATATGAAAGATTTGAATTCCCTATCAGGTAGTTCTAGTGCCTTTTCTTCTACTAGAAAGTCATCTGGTGTTTTATTTTGGATGCCTACTGTAACCATTCCATCCTGTTTTTGTGTATGTTTTGATATTGTCTGCTGTCTTCGGGGCATTCAGTAGTTATTTTCCTCATTTATTGATTGTAGATTGTTTGTTTCGTCCTGCTTTTTTGTTTTATTCTGGTTATGTCTGAGCAAGTGGGCTGTGTGTTCTTTGTTGTTTGCTCGTCTGTGGGCAGGATACTTTTTGCTCTTTCTGCAGTTGGCAGGGTCAGTCACTCAGATATGGTACAGTATGGTAGAGCAGGGCAGGTCTAGATGAAGAGGAGTTGCTGGGATGGTTTGTTTGTGGCATGTAATAGGGTCAACAGAGTGGGCCGGGAATTGTGCAGGGCAGGTTCTGGTAAGCTGTGCTTGTGCTGCTTGGGGGTGTGATATTCAGCACATGGTGCAGGTAGACAGGATGGAGGGGGTAGATTGTGATGTGTGGAGCTAAGATGGGTATGGGAAAGAGGAGAGAGAAAAGAGAGAAACAGGGGCCAAAAACATACAAACAAACAAAAAAGAGTGCTAAGGGAGCTTGCTGTTGGAATGGAGAGATGAGAGATTGAGGAATGGAGAGAAACAAAAAGGAGAAGAAAAAAATGAATAAATAAAAATTAGAAAGAAAAAATAAAAGCCCCCAGGGATCTGACTGGTGCAGCTGTGAGATCTGGGGAAGTTGCTCCCAGGCCGTGAAGTACAGCCTGGCTAGAAGAGGCAGAGGTGTCACTCAGTGCCAGGTATTCAGGAGACAGGAAGAGAAAGTAAGTATAGAGAGATGAGAAACTGAGTACTGAAGAAAGACAAAGAGAGAAAAGAAAGAAAAACAAACAAATAAAAAGAAGACAAAAACCCTCAAAAAAAAAAGAGAAAAAAAAAAAAACAAGAAAAAAAGAAATGCCCTCAGGTTTCCCTCTGTGCGTCTGTGCAAACTGAGGGAGTAGCCAACCTGCGCAGTACTGCCTAGCTAGAATGGGTTCCCAATTCGAGAAAAGAAAAAGAAAACAAACAAACAAGCAATTCAAAACCAACAAACAAATGAAAAGCCCCAGGAGCCCACCAGCATGGCAGCACGGGCCGGGAAGAAGTTTCACACTTGAGCAGCATTTCACAGCCTTTCAGGAAGAAGCAAAGATTGTGCACAGAGCCAGGTATTTGAGAGAAAGGAGGAGGTGGTGAGAGGTATGGAAGAAATCAAAAGAAGTAGAAAAAAGCAACACCAGCAGCCAACAAATGGCACTCAGGGAGCTGGCCAGTGTGGGTGGGTGGAATCCAAGCAGCACTGAGGTGAAGCCAGTGCTTCCCAGCTAAGAGACTGCTGTTGCAGGAAGCATAGGAGGCCAAGTGGGGGTGAAGAAGGGTAGGGGGTGGTAAAGCATATATCGCTGGTTACTGGTTGTTCTGTCTCCTCCTGGAAGCTCCATGAAGCTGCTTTCCCATACCCCCTGTTCACTGATCTCTGATAGGAGTCCAAGATGGTGTATCCATGCTGCATTAGCTGATAGGGGACTTCTGCATGTATCTCTCCTCACTCTCTGTTCCCTGTCAGTTTCTTATTCCATTAGGTGCTTGGTTGAGT
The DNA here is from genome assembly GCF_000243295.1 of Trichechus manatus latirostris. Taxonomy (NCBI): domain Eukaryota; kingdom Metazoa; phylum Chordata; class Mammalia; order Sirenia; family Trichechidae; genus Trichechus; species Trichechus manatus. Next base: position 4,455,800 of record NW_004444128.1, on the reverse strand, counting down.
TCTTTATCTCTTCATTTGATGCTTAGGGTTTCAGGATTGACGTTTTCTCTGTTTGGCTTCGTTTTTTGGATCTTTGTTGTGGAGGGATGGCATGGTGCTTCTGTCTATAGTGCCACATTGCCCAGAAGTCTCCTCCCTTTAGTTCTTCCTAGTATAATAGTAAATAAGTGACTTTTTTTTTTTTTTTTTTTTTGAATCAGAGACTCTAATCTTCTTTGAGGAATTTGACCCCTGTTGTTAATGTCTGGCTCTTACATTTCTTTCAGGCACTAATATAAAATAGATTTTGTACATCAACAAAGATAGAGAATTTTAGAATTGGCGTTCCTAGACATGAAATACGAAGGCTGAGAAACCTGCTGAAGGGAATATGAGTAAAAATTAAAACAAACTGAGCCCACAGTCCGTCAACTTTAGTTGGTTTGCTTCATTTATGATTACAATTATAAGCTAGAAGCCCATTTTTTTACACTTACTAGTGTTCTAAAATTTTATTTGGTACTCAATTTAGGATTCATGAAGAGGTCTGTCGTCTTACATCTCTATTCACCAAATAACTATTGTGTCTTTTCTAAAATGGAACTTCTTTGCATATGACTCATATAATCATTGATATTAATATTTTTTATGATAAATTAGTATTTATGGTTGGAGCTATGAAATCATAAATTGGATTTTAATTGCCATTTTCCTATATTCATGTCAACTTCAGCCCAAATTAATTTAGACAGGTAGATATCCTTTTTGTTTCTTAAAAAATATAGGGCTTTAGACTTAACATTTCCTAAGAGAACTGTGCTCCTTGGCCCATCAACTTTGACTACCCATATATCTTCTTCATTCTTGACCTAAACATCTTGTCTTAGAATTTTTATCACTTTTCTGTATTTTTGTCCATAGGAGATCACATATACATGGTGGCTATTTAGGTTTAACTGTAACCTGGTGTTTCTTATTAGTTTAAATTTTAACAGGCCAGCAGTTGAAGGTGTGCAGCCAGGGAAAGAATTGTATGCTGTAAGCCCACAATAAGCCCAGTCATATTAGCAGGAGTGGGTGAGTGAAGAGAATTTATTGCCTAAGAAGGCAAAGGATTTATTCTATCTTCAGGTACCTCAAGGCCTCAAAGTAAACACAGTGTTTCTGTGGGTCTGACAGTGTCAGACACCTATAAAACAATAACTATAGGTCACCTGGATTAGAAGTCACCCTTTATCACTGGATGAAATTATTTTCACCTTTACACAATTGTTCCTAAAGAAAATTGTGAATGTAGACAAGTTATCTTGCAATTTACTTTATTTCAATGACTCCACTCTTCTAAGCAGAAAAAAATCCTACAAAATCCCTGTTATCTAGAGAACTCCAATGTTTTGCCTCATTTAGAGTTTATTCTCTTTCAGAACTAGTCCTTTTAACTCTTTCTATCCTTTGAGACGTATTCTGGTTGATGTCTAGTTCCATCAGGGTTTCATTAGGTAGTCATGTTCAAATTTCAATGTAAAGAAACAGGGCTCATAAGAGAAAATGTAAAGAAAAATATTAGGTCAATGAGCCTTTAGATGCCTTTCATATTGTGTCATATAAGTAACTATCTCGTGTGCTCTTTGTTTAAGTTTAGAGAATGTGCCAAATGCCATACTTGCACCAGTAAGAGATACACATTAGCTATGAGAAAATAAAACATTTTATGTCTCCATTGTTAATTGGCCCCTTCTCTATTATCTTCTTCCATAACAAAAACATTACTGCTGCTAGCCTACCTTTTAACAGGTAGAGGGCTCCCTCCTGTGGGCAAGTAGCTGAAACAGTATCCATGGCAACAGACAACTCCAAACCCTGATATCAAACACTGGCTGAGAAACCCCAATATTATATTAGAGGAAGGAATTAGAAAATGGAAAAAGACCTGGGAAAGAGAAAAAAGTACCTGATAAAGAATGTTGATAGAGACTTTTAAAATATAAACAAAATAATTACTAGAAGGAAGGAGGAAGTGGAAAGGTCTGTACACACGTATATGCCTTGAATACTGGGAAAGGAAGAGAAGAGGGAGGGAAGGGTTGTGGTGGCATGTTAACCTAGGTATGCCTTAAAATCAATAACCATGACACATTCATCATCTGCATGCATAAGATGTATATAATGATAAACATTTATAAGTGTGAATCAAGTGTTAAGTGTAATAAGCACATTAAGCATTTAAATAATTATTAGCATTTGTAAAATGCTTTCCAGGTTACTGATCACTGAATCATGCTGATCCCTCACATTACACTCACATAAACTCAAGATGATACATCTTTATTATTTTTATTATTGGTGTTGTTGTCGTTGTAATCATTTTATTGATGACAAGACTGAGGCAATAAGAATAATAACATTATTAATTCTAAAATCTTATAACAAGTGATAATTACTATGCACCTACTACGTGTCAATCATGAGCTCAAGAGTTTAGCAGATTATCTACTTGAATTAGTTGATTATCTGTTTGAATTCTCGTAACAAGCTAATAAAATACAGCAAGTGAAAGACCCCATAATAGAAAAGCACGCTTGGCATGTTTGACATCCAGCAAGGAGAACTGTGACTGGAATGATATGTTGATTGAATATGTAGTAGGGAGATTAATTTAGAGAAATAACAGGAGTTTAAAATAAAGTAGGGACTTATAGGCCACTGTAAGGTGTTTGCTTTTACTCTGAGCAAGTGCTAAATTTTTGAGAGGTTATATAAATTTGGCCATCAGTCATCTGTCAGTTTGTCTTACCGTGGTGGCTTGTGTATTGCTGTGATGCTGGAAGCTGTGCCACTGGTATTTCAAACACCAGCAGGGTCGCTCATGGTGGACAGGTTTCAGTGATGCTTTCAGACTAAGACTAGGATGAAGGGCCTGGTTATCTACTTCTAAAAAAATTGGCCAGTGAAAATCTTATGAATAGCAGTGGAACACTGTCTGATATAGAGCCAGAAGATGATTTCCTCAGGTTGGAAGTCTCTCAAAATACGACTGGGGAAGAGCTGCCTCCTCAAAATAGAGTCAGCCTTAATGACATTGGTGGAATAAAGCTTTCAGGATCTTTGTTTGCTGATGTGGCATGTGCAAAATGAGAAGAAACAGCTGCAAACATCCATTAATAATAGGAATGTGGAATGTATGAAGTATGAATCTAGGAAAATTAAAGTCATCAAAAATGAAATGGAACACATAAAGATTGATATCCTAGGCATTAGTGAGCTGAAGTGGACTGGTATTAGCCATTATGAACTAGACAATAAGAGGATCTACTATGCTGCCAATGATAAATTGAAGAGGAAAGCCTCATATTGATTGCCAAAAAGAACATTTCAAGATCTATCATAAAGTACAATGCTGCCAGTAATAGGATAATATTCATACACCTACAAGGAAGACCAGTTAATACAATTATTACTCAAATTTAGGTACCAACCACTAATGCCAAAGATGAGGAAATTGAAGATTTTTATTAACTTCTGCAGCCTGAAACTGATCAAACATGCAATCAAGATGCATTGATAATTACTAGTGATTGGAACGCGAAAGTTGGAAACAAAGAAGGATCAGTAGTTGGAAAATGCAGCCTTGGTGAAAGAAATGACACCAGAGATCACTTGACAGAATTTTGCAAGATCCACAACCTATTCATTGGAAATACCATTTTTCAACAACATAAACACCAACTATACACGTGGACATTGCCAGATTGAATACATAGGAATAAATTTGACTACATCTGTGGAAAGAGACAATGGAAAAGCTCAGTATCATCAGTCAGAGCAAGGCCAGGGGCCAACTTTGGAACAGATCATCAATTGCTCCGATGCCAGTTCAAGTTGAAGCTTAAGAAAATTTAAACAAGTCCATGAGAGCCAAAGTACAACCATAAATATATCCCACCTGAATTTAAAGACTATCTCGAGAATAGATTTGATGCATTGTACACTAATGACCAAAGACCAGATAAATTGTGGGATAACATCAAGGACGTCATACATGAAGAAAGCAAAAGATCATTAAAAAGACAGGAAAAAACAAAAAGACCAAAATGCATGTCAGAAGAGACTCTGAAACTTGCTCTTGAACATAGAGGAGCTAAAGCAAATGGAAGAAATCATGAAGAAAAAGAGCTGAACAGAAGATTTCAGAGTGCAACTCGAGTCGACAAAGCTAAGTATTACCATAAAATATACAAAGACCTGGAGTTAGAAAGCCGAAGGGGAAAAACATGCTTGGCGCTGCTCAAACTGAAAGAACTGAAGAAAAAATTCAAACCTCAAGTCGCAATATTGAAGGATTCTATGGGCAAAAAATTGAACAATACAAGAAATTCAAAAGAAAATGGAAGGAATACACAGAGTCATTGTACCAAAAAGAATTGGTCAACATTCAACCATTTCAGGAAGTAGCGTATGATTAAGAACCAATGGTACTGAAGGAAGAAGTCCAAGCTTCACTGAAGGAATTGGTGAAAAACAAGGCTCCAGGAATTGACAGATACCAATTGAGATGTTTCAACAAACAAAAATAGCACTGGAGGTGCTTGCTCATCTATGCTAAGCAATTTGAAAGACAGCTACCTGGCTGTGATGGAAGATTCTCAGTGTTTTGGCAGTTGTATAATGTTGTGATTACTTCCCTGTTGAGATCTGATACATGATCTCCCCAAAAATGGGATCTGCAGTGAGTGGGGGTAGAGTCTATGGCAGCTCACCCCTCCCTCAGCCTTCATCTCTCCACCCTTTAAGCCTAGTCCTTCTGCTCTCCTTGCTGGGGCTTTTGTTTGTTCTGGATTCTGCAGCTGGCTTCTGTTTGTCTGACCTCCAGTTCTTGGGACTTGAGCTAGCAGCTTACCTGCGGTCTTGCCTGCGGATCTTAATATTCATTGATCTTCACAGGCTATAAGCAATGGCCCTGCTCTCTAGTCTGCTGATCTTGTGTTTGCCAGCCCCTGTGGCTACGTGAGTCAGGAGAAGCCTCTTTCCTGCCCCCATGGACTTGGGGTGTTATCTCCTCTAAAAACCGCTAGCCATTTCCTTAATATAAATCTCTTGATATATATATATATTTGTATTTATATGCTTTACTGGTTTTGCTTCTTTACAGAACCCAGCCTAAGATATTTGGACTGAAAGTGGTTCTAAAGAAACAAAATTGTAAGGACAAATTTTCTAAATTTGTTCTCAGGTCTGGTTAGTCTTAAAGATATTGATGACTCTGCTTCCAGTAATAAAGAGGGCACTGCTAATCCATGGTGTGAGGTAGCAATTCAAATATGCAAAATATCACTAGCAATAGCTCAGGTATTGGTGAAAGATGAGGCCCTGGGTGATTGCATGGATGATACCTTTCTACAATTTTGTCATAAGAAGTATAAGGAAGCTGGTTGGTTGGTCCTACTTTCACTACACAAACTGGTGAAAGAAAGAGATGAACTCAGGACTTCAGGGTCAAATCTCAAATGCTGCATGAACGACCTTAAAGTTTCCACTTCTGCCTTTAAAGAAAGCTTTATTTCTTGTAGTAACAGAAGTGATATTGCCAAAAACCAAACCCAGAGTCTTATTGTAAGGGTGGCTGAATTACAATGCCAACGCAACTGCCAAACTCAAGAGGTGTCTGAACTTAAAGTGAAGGCATTGATTGGGAAGAATTGGGATCCTGAAACCTGGGATAGGAACATATGAGCAGATAAACAGGAAGCTGGAGACACTGAGCCCCTAAATTCCCTTGAATCACTTTTGTCAACAGAATCATTAGCCCCTCCACTCGCATCTCATGAGGTTAACATAGCTGCATCTAAAGTGCCTTTGTCTGAGTCATTGCCTGGGACATCGCCTGAGGCAGATGCTTTATAAGACACTGCTGAATGTTCTCAAAACATTTCCCAACCACTTTTGGTTTCTAGACCTATAAATAGATTTAAGTCCCAGAGAGCCCCAAAAGGTGAAGTACAAAGTGTAACCTAGGAGGAGGTACGCTACACTCTGAAAGAACTGCTTGACTTTTCTAACATGAACAGAAACTTGGGGAATATGTGTGGGAATGGCTATTAAGGGTGTGGGATAATGGTGCAAGGAACATAAAGATGGATCAGTCTGAGTTTATTGATATGGGCTCACTAAGCACAGATTCTTATTTCAGTGTTTCAGCTTAAGAAGTTAGGAAAGGATCTAATAGTTTATCTGGTTGGGTTACTGAAGCATGGATTACGAGGTGGCCTACACTAAATCAGGTTGAAGTACCAGACCTGCCTTGGTGTACTGTAGAAGAAGGTATCCAAAGGCTTAGGGAAATTGGCATGCTAGAGTGGATTTATCAGGTTAGACCCACAGACCCACACATGGAGTGCCCAGAGAACACACCTTTTACCGCAACAATGAGGAACAAATTTGTGAAGGGAGACCCAGTATCCTTGAAGACTGCTGTGATTGCTATCTTATGTAAATCAGATTTGACAGTGGTAACTCCCCTAACTGAATTAAGACATCTAACTACAATGCAGTTGATTGGAGCCTGTGGTGGTAGGGGCCAAGTGGCGGCACTCAGTCGACAAAGACAAGGTGGGTGTGGTTATCATAATGGGAAGCAGAGTCAAGCAATAATCAGAATAGTCTGACTCATATGGATTTATGGCATTGGCTACTTAGTTATGGTGTTCCTAGGAGTGAAATAGATAGGAAATCTACTAAATATTTCCTTGATCTGTACAAGCGGATGAATTCTAGGTCAAGTGAACAGCAGTCTAACTCGAATCACCAGAATAGTCATGACCCTTCAATCAATTCCCAGACTTGAGGAAGTTTACAGACCCACAAACCCTTGATTGAAGGGGAGGCCAGGTCCCCTTGAGGAAGGACTCCAATACACTGCCAAAAACTTATACTGTTAATCTTTCTCCCAGACTTCCCCAAAGGGATCTACAGCTTTTTACAAGAGTGACTGTTCATTTGGGAAAAGGAAATAATCAGACTTTTCAGGAATTACTAGATACCGGCTCTGAACTGACACTAATTCCAGGAGACCCAAAACATCACTGTGGCCCACTGGTCAGAGTGGGGGCATATAGAGGTCAGGTTATTAATGGAGTCTTAGCTCATGTCTGTATCTCAGTAGGTCCAATGTGTACCTGAACCCATCCTGTAGTGATTTCCCCAGTTCCAGAATGCATAATTGGAATAGATATACTCAGCAAATGGCAGAATCCCCACACTGGATCCCTGACAAATAGAGTAAGTGCTATTATGGTAGGAAAAGCCAAGTGGAAGCCATCATAATTGCCCCTACCTAGGAAAATAGTAAACCAAAAGCAATACTGCATTCCTGCAGGGACTGCAGAGATTACTGTCACCATCAAGGACTTGAAGGATGCAGGGGTGGTGATTACCACCACATCCCCATTCAACTCGCCTATTTGGCCTGTGAAAAAAACAGATGGATCCTGGAAAATGACAGTGGATTATCGAAAACTTAACCAGGTGGTGACTCCAATTGCAGCTGCTGTTCCAGATGTAATTTCACTGCTTGAGCTAATTAATAAATCTCCTAGTACCTGGTATGTAGTTGTTGATCTGGCTAATGCCTTTTTCTCCATACCTGTTTCAAAGGACGACCAGAAGCTTGCCTTCTGCTGGCAAGGCCAACAATACACCTTCACTTGCCTACCTAAGGGCTACATTAGCTCACTAGCCCTATGTCATAATTTAGTCCGCAGGGACCTTGATCGTCTTTTCCTTCCACAAGACATCACACTGGTCCATTACATTGATGACATTATGCTGATTGGACCTAGTAAAGAAGAAGTGTCAATGACTCTGGACTTATTGGTAAAACATTTGCATGCTAGAGGGTGGGAGATTAATCCCACAAAAATTCAGGCACCTTCCACTTCAGTGAAATTTCTAGGAGTCCAGTGGTGTGGGGCATGTCGAGACATTCCTTCTAAAGTGAAGGATAAGTTAGTTATTGTATCTTGCTGCTCCCACAACTAAAAAGGAGGCACAACGCCTAGTGGGCCTCTTTGCATTTTGGAGGCAACATATTCCTCATTTGGGTGTGCTACTCTGGCCTATTTATCAAGTGACTTGTTTTGAGTGGGGACCAGAACAAGAAAAGGCTCTGCAACAGGTTCAGGCTGCTGTGAAAGCTGCTCTGCCACTTGGACCATATGATCCAGCTGATCCAATGGTGCTTGAAGTGTCAGTGGCAGATAGAGATGCTGTTTGGAGTCTTTGGCAGGCCCCTGCTGTGAATCACAGCGCAGACCCTTAGGATTTTGGAGCAAAGCTCTGCCATCCTCTGCAGATAACTACTCTCCTTTTAAGAAACAACTTTTGGCTTTTACTGGGCCTTAGTACAGACTGAATGCTTAACCATGGAATGCCAAGTCACCATGTGGCCTGAGCTGCCCATCATGAACTGGGTGTTATTTGACCCACAGAGTCATAAAGCTGGACGTGCAGAGCAGCATTCCATCATTTAATGGAAGTGGTATCTGGCCTGAGCAGGACCTGTAGGCACAAGTAAGTTGCATGAGGAAGTGGTCCAAATGCCCATGGTCTCGACTCCTGTCGCATTACCTTCCATCTCCCAGTCTGCACCTATGCCCTCATGGGGAATTCCTTATGATCAGTTGACTCAAGAAGAGAAAACTCGTGCCTGGTTTACATATGGTTCTGTGCGATATGCAGGTGCCACTTGGAAGTAGACAGCGGCAGCACTACAGACCCTTTCTGGGACCTTCTGAAGGACAGTGGTAAATGGAAATCCTCCCAATGGGCAGAACTTCGAGCAGTGCACCTAGTTGTTCACTTTGCTTGGAAAGAGAAATGGCCAGATGTGTGATTGTATGCTGATTCATGGACTGTGGCCAATAGTTTGGCTGGATGGTCAGTGACTTGGAAGGAATATGATTGGAAAATTGGAGACAAAGATTTATGGGGAAGAGGTATGTGGATAGACGTCTCTGAAGGTGCGAAAGAAGTGATGATATTTTTGTCTCATGTGAATGCTCACCAAAGGGTGACCTCAGCAGAGGAGGATTTTAATAATCAAGTGGATAGGATGATGCATTCTGTGGAAACCACTCATCTTCTTTCCCCAGATACTCCTCTCATTGCTCAATGGGCTCATGAACAAAGTGGCCATGGTGGCAGGGATGGAGATTATGCATGGGCCCAGCAACATGAACTTCCACTTACCAAAGCCAATTTGGCTACAGCCACTGTGGAGTGACTAATCTGTCAGCAGCAGAGACCAAAACTGAGTCCAGATATGGCACCATTCCTTGAGGTGATCAGCCAGCAGCCTGGTGGCAAGCTGATTACATTGGACCACTTCCATCATGGAAAGGGCAGTGTTTTGTTCTGGAATAGACGCTTACTCTGGATATGGATTTGCCTTCCCTGCACGAAGTGCTTCTGCCACAACTACCATCTGTGGACTTACAGAGTGCCTTATCCACTGTCATGGTATCCCACACAACATTGCCTCGGATCAAGGGACTCACTTCACAGCAAATGAAGTGCAGCAGTGGGCCCATGCTCATGGAATTCGCTGGTCTTACCATGTTCCCCATCATCCTGAAGCAGCCAGCTTGATAGAACGATGGAATGGCCTCCTAAAGACACAATTCCAGTGCTAGATAGGTGGCAATACCTTGCAGGACTGAGGCAATGTTCTCCAGGAGGTTGCATATACTCTAAACCAGCATCCAATATATGGATATATCCCGTAGCCAGGATTCATGGGTCCAGGAATCAAGGGGTGGAAATTTGAGTGGCGTCACTCACTATTAACCCTAGTGACCCACTTGCAAGATTTTTGCTTCCTGTTCCTGTGACCTTATGCTCTGCAGGTCTAGAGGTCTTAGTTCCAAAGACAGGAATGCTCCCACCTGGAAAAACGTCACTGATTCCATTGAACTGGAAGGTAAGAATACCACCTGGCCACGTTGGGCTCCTTATGCCTCTGGATCAACAGGCAAAGAAGGGAATTACTATACTGGCTGGTGTGATTGATTCTGATTACCAAGAGGAAATCGGATTGATATTACTTAATGAAGGTAAAGAAGAATATGTCTGGAATGCAGGAGATCCCTTAGGGCATTTCTTAGTACTACCGTGCCTTGTGATTAGAGTCAATGGAAAACTACAGCAACCCAATTCTGCCATGACTACTAATGGCCCAGACCCTTTAGGAATGAAAGTTTGGGTCACCTCACCAGGCAAAAGGTGCTTGCTGAGGGCAAAGGGAATATGGAATGGGTGGTGGAAGAAGGTAGTTCTAAACACCAGTTATGGCCAAATGACTAGTTGCAGAAATGAGGACTGTAGTTGTTATGATTATTTCTGCTTTGCATGTGTGCATCAAATATTTTTGTTTTCTTCACTTACAAAATATAAGACGTAAACAGTGCTATTGCAGTTTTTGTTGTATGTGTGTTCACTGTATCATGCTGGGCCCAAGCATGACTTTGTAACTGTCTTTATTCTGAGATTATGTATGGTTTGGGGAGATGCGTACAGGTGCCAAGTTGACAAGGGATGAACTGTGATGGTTAAGATTGTGTGTCAACTTGGCTGGGTCATGATTCTCAGTGTTTTGGCAGTCATATAATGTTGTGATCACTTCCCTATTGAGATCTGATACGTGATCACTCCCACAATGGGATCTGCAATGAGTGGTGTACCAGTGGGGGCGGGGTCTATGGTGGCTCACCACCTCCTCAGCTTTCATCTCTCTACCCACTGCATCTAGTATTTCCTGCTCTTGTTGCTGGGGCTTTTGCTTGTTCTGGATCCTACAGCTGCCTCCTGTTGATTTGACCTCTGGTTCTCTGGACTTGAAGTATCAGCTTACTTGAAGTCTTGCCTGCCAGTCTTGGGTTTGCCAGCCTCTGTGGCTACGTGAGTTAGGAGAAGTCTGCAACAGCACTGCTCTCCAGCCTGTGGATCTTGAGTTCGCCAGCTCCTGAAGAAATGTGAGTCAGGAGAAGGCGCTTTCTTGCTCCACAGACACGGGATGTTACAGCCTCTAAAAACCTCATGAGCCATCTCCTTGATATAAATCTCTCCTTCTCTCTCTCTCTCTCACTCTCTGTATATATTTACACACTTTACTGATTTTGCTTCTTTAGAGAACCCAGCCTAAGACACTGGCCAACCAATTGGAAGAAATCCATACTTGTGCCCATTCCAAAGAAAGATGAGCCAACAGAATGTAGAAATTATCAAACAATATTATTAACACCACATGCAAGTAAAATTTTGCTGAAGATAATTCAAAAACGGTTGTAGCAATACATAGACAGGGAATTGTCAGAAATTCAAGACGGATTCAGAAGAGGCTGTGGAATGAGGGATATCATTGCTGATGTCAGACGGATCTTGGCTGAAAGCAGAGAACACCAGAAAGATGCTTACCTGTGTTTCATTGACTATGCAAAAGCATTGACTGTGTTGATACTAACAAACTCTCGATAACACTGTGAAGAATGGGAATTCCAGAACACTTAATTATGCTCATATGCAACCTGTACATAGACCAAGAGGCAATCACTCGAACAGAGCAAAGGGATACTGCATGGTTTAAAATCAGGAATGGTGTGTGTCAGTGTTGGACCCTTTCATCATAGCTATTCAATCTATATGCTGAGCAAATAATTCAAGAAGCTGGACTATATGAAGAATACAGCATCAGTATTGAAAAAGACTCATTAACAACCTAGGATATGCAGATGACTCAACTTTGCTTGCTAAAAGTGAAGTGGACTTGAAACACTCAATGATGAAAATCAAAGACTACAGCCTTCAATATGGATAGCAACTGAACATAAAGAAAACAAAAATTCTCACAACTGGATGAATAAACAACATAATAACAAATGGAGAAATACTGAAGTTGTCAAGGATTTCATTTTACTTGGATCCACAATCAACACCCATGGAAGTAGTTGTCAAGAAATCCAATGTTATATTGCATTGGGCAAATCTGCTGCAAAAAACTTCCTTAAGGCATTAGAAGGCAAAGATGTCACTCTGAGGACTCAGGTGTGCCTGACCCAACCCATGGTATTTTCTATCATCTCATATGCATGGGAAAGGTGGACAATGAATAAGGAAGACCGAAGAAGAACTGATGTCTTTGAATTATGGTGTTGGCAAAGAATATTGAATATACCATGGACTGCCAGAGGAATGAACAAATCTGTCTTGGAAGACAGCCAGAATGCTCCTTAAAAGCGAGGATGGTAAGACTTTGTCTCATGTACTTTGGACATGTTATTAGGAGGGACCAGTCCCTGGAGAATGACATCATGCTTGGTAAAGTAGGGGGACATGGAAAAAGAGGAAGACCCCCAACAAAATAGATTTGACACAGTGGCTGCAAAAATGGGCTCAAACATAACAAAGTTTGTGAGGATTGCCCAGGACGGGGCAGTGTTTCTTTCTGTTGTACATAAGGTCACTATGAGTCAGAATCATCTCCACAGCACTTAACAACAATAACAACATGAAAATTAGTGATGTAATCTGATGTACATTTTAAAATGATCTCCATGACATGTAAAGAGGCAAAGCAGAAAGCATTTGAATGATGATGGCAATCAAGCATTTCCAGGTGGTAACTCAAAAGGAATAGTGAGTGTGAGCGCATGTGTGTACGTGTGTGTGTGTGTGTGAGTGTAGGATGGGAGGTGGTATTTTTCCAGAGTAAGGAATATCAAATAACTGTTTCTTTATTGGCAGTACAAAAGGACTCAAAGAAATCTCTATATGAACTCCCAGGGGAAATAGTCCTGGTTAAGAGAAAAACAGAGACAGAAAGAGGGAGGAAGAGGTTGAAAGATTAGAATTCTCTTCTGTTCAGATGGGGAAAAGTGGGTCTGTAAAACTATTAATTCCAAAGCAAGAAAACTGCGAGTTTACAAAGCTAAACACTGTTTCTTCTGTGTGAAAGCTGTTGCCTACCCATGTAAAAGTGTATGCTTTTACACTTTACTCCAATAGAGTGCATTTTATTACATCACAAACAACTGGACAAAAAGTGTGTTACTGTAGATTTATTACTTACAAAGGCCACAGGTGATACTAAAGACTTCATTTCTGAAATCATGAGCTTCCCCCCCAAAAAAACTGTAGGTCCTCTGGTAAACGCCAAAAAAGAAAGGATTTCTTCAATCATCTCCTTGTCATTTTTATTTTGTTTTGTGTTTATTGTGTTCTAACCCACTTTGAAAGGAGGTTGGCGAGATTGCAGAGGGAACTTAGAAACCATCCATCTTGACTCTAGATTCTGCTTCTCAGAAAGACAGAACATGACACATTGTGCATTGCTTACACGTTTGTGCGGACGTGTCCTGAAGATTTAAGCTACCCTTTTGCCATCCTGTGTTTAATGAAATGCCTTGTCAATTCAATCAGAACTAAAAGGCTGTTGGTAGAAAAGATTGTTTTAATTAAAGTAACCAAAGAATTATTAAGACAACATTTATGCATTTTTTTTGTGTTGATTTAAAACATAACTTTTTTTGGAATTTTAGTGCAAACAAGAAGCATTTTAATGAATAAATTTTACATTTAGAATTCATATAAAAGGTGTGACTAGCAATACCTGTCCAGAGTAACACATCACACATGGAGGCATATCTTTCAGCAAAATAATTCTTTCACAGGTAAAAGAAAATGATATTCAAGGCAAGGAAAACATTCATAGTAATTATATGGTACCAAAATGCAGTGAATTTTTAATACAGCAGCAAATTCAAAAGGTCGGTGCCTGGGCTTTGTTCATAGCATGTAGCAAAATCAGGCTGAACAGATGGAACCCCATCTGCAGGGTGTTTATATCTGTGTGGTGATGTTCTATAATGTGCTGATATAGAAGAACTATAAATAGAAAACCCTGTAAATTAGTTTCCCTCTTCCACATTCTAACTAGTTAAAAATCTTAAAACTCTCAGCTAATTGGAAAAAGAAAAAAGAATGTCTGTTCACCTTATGCTTTATGGTCTATTCTGAAAGGAATATCAACATGTTTACCATGATTCCTATCCTGACTAGTCTGTGAGGTATGCAAGGAAACAAAACAAAGGAAAGGGGAAAAAAAACTTTATAGTTTAAAATAGTTTAGGGTCAAAAAGATTAAAGTGTTTTTCACCTGGGGAAAAATCAATGGCAAAGATTGAGTTTATTTAGATGGTAAAATGATATTGACTTGGTTTAAAAAAAAAAACAAAAACTTTCCTACCAATTTACATTATTAAGTGGATTGCAAAAACCTATTTTCTGTCAATACTCAAAACATTCACTTTTAAAATATAAATTTTACATAACCAAAGACAAATTTTCTGTGAAAGATAGCTCGAATTGCACACAGAGATAACTTTTAGTGATATTACTTATTTATTTTCCTAAGGGAACCAAAAGGAAAACAACTTCGAACTTTACAAAAAAGCAAACAAACAAAAAACAAACTTAAAATGCAGAAAAAACTGTACTTTATATTTTATAATCATTGATATCACTTTTGTCAAATGGTAAATATCTGCACACAAGCTTGTGATTGTGGATAATTAATCTCTTTTTGTCTCAGATTCCTCATGTGCAAAAAGGGGATTGTATTAGACTTATCTCATAGGTGTATTATGAGAATAAAGAGTCCACACATGTAATTAACTTACAACTATATCTGATCTACAATAAGTGATAAGTGAATATTAGATATTATAGATATTACTATGTGCGGCATGCACATTAGCCAAAATCCTCCCTAGATGGAGCTAGGCATTATCCCATCTCTAATAATTGTTTAGGGAGCCCCGGCACAGTGGTTAAAGTGCTCGGCTGCTAACCAAAATGTGGGTGTTCGAGCCCACTAGCTGCTCCACAGGTGATAACAAAAGATATAAAGCCTTGGAAATCCTATGGGGCAGTTCTACTCCGTCCTATAGGGTCACTATGAGTTGGAATCGGCTCAGTGACGGTAGGTTTGGTTTGGAATAATTGTTTACTCTATTTAAATATTTTTATGTAAATATAATGCTCTTACCATGAGGCAAATGTGCCATGTTCACCTGGAGTAATGAATTTTCAGGGCTGCTTTGACAGTTACCTTTGCATCTACCTACTCAGATTCATGCAATGAACTTGGCTTCCCTCCTTGTTTTGGTTAATGGAATAAAAATCATAACATGGCTCTTCTTGGGATTTTTTTTTTTTCTTTTATCTATCCTCTCCTCAAGATCAGTCTTTCTCTCCTGAAAATCTTGCTGTCATTCTAGTTACTCTTAATTTCACATGCTCTATTATCAACTCGATGGCAATTTGTATTTCTTCTAGCAACCTTTGGTATCTTTACCTTCTTAGCAAATGTATTCCTCCTCTAATCAATATTTTCCATGCAAAAGGCACAATTGTACCTATTTAATGATGAGGAAAAAGAAGCTGAGAAATGTCAACGGGGCATTTAAATATTAAGGTAGGCCTATCTGAATTGGAATTTTGAGCTTTTCATTACAAATGCTGCCAATGAGCGATTGTAAAATAATAATAATAAAACCTTGCTGTTGAACATGATTGCAAAAGGCTCTGGCATTCCAACATCATAGAAAATAGAAAGGTAAAAGTATGGGGTTAGTTGTATTGCCAGCCATATGATGAGTTAGCCACATAATGTCCCCAAATACTTCATTCCTTAAAGCCTTTGCTAGGAATCCCCACCCTTTTCAAATAATGATATTGAAAAAAAGGTTAGTCAATATAACATCTGTATTTTTTTTTTTTT
Source organism: Trichechus manatus latirostris (assembly GCF_000243295.1). NCBI lineage: Eukaryota > Metazoa > Chordata > Mammalia > Sirenia > Trichechidae > Trichechus > Trichechus manatus. The sequence goes on along the minus strand of NW_004444128.1, from coordinate 4,439,992 downwards.
TGTTTGCTTAGGATGGGAGAGGTGATTCATTCCAATTATTCATAGAATTGAGACTTGAAAATCAATTAAGGATGTGTATAATTGGAGAAGCTGGACCATACGAAGAAGAACGGGGCATCAGGATTGGAGAAAGACTCATTAACAACCTGTGTTATGCAGATGACACAACCTTGCTTGCTGAGAGTGAAGGGGACTTGAAGCACTTACTGATGAAGATCAAAGACCACAGCCTTCAGTATGGATTACACCTTAACATAAACAAAACAAAAATACAACTGGACCACTAAGCAACATCATGATAAATGGAGAAAACATTGAAGTTACTGAGTATTTCATTTTACTTGGATCCACAATCAAGACCATGGAAGCAGCAGTCAAGAAATCAAACAACACATTGCACTGGGTAAATCTGCAAAAGACCTCTTTAGTGTTGAAAGCAAGGATGTCAGTTTAAGGACTAAGATGCTTCTGACCCAAGCCATGGTGTTTTCAATAGCCTCATATGCATGCAAAAGCTGGACAATGAATACAGAAGACTGAAGAAGAATTGATGCTTTTGAATCATGGTGTTGGCAAAGAATACTGAATATACTATGGACTGCCAAAACAACGAACAAATCTGTCTTGGAAGAAGTACAGCCAGTATGCTCCTTAGAAGCAAGGATGGCGAGACAACATCGTACATACTTTGGACATGGTATAAGGAGGAACCAGTCCCTGGAGAAGGACATCATGCTTGGTAAATAGAGGGTCATTGACAAAGAAGAAGATCCTCAATGAGACGGATTGGCACAGTGGCTGCAACAATGGGCTCAAGCATAACAATGATTATGAGGATGGAGCAGGATGTGGCAGTGTTTATTTCTGTTGTACACAGAGTTGCTATGAGTTGGAACTGACTTGATGGCACCTAACAACAACAATGTTCAATTTGTAGTTTATGTTTTAATAAAAACGTAAAGTTGTTTTTTTAAATTTAAAACTACTTTTTAAGTATACTAACAGAAAAGCCAGCTATCATTTCCAATTGGCCCAGAGAAAGAATGTGGGAAAGAAAAGAAATTCTTTCTATTAATTTCTTTTTTCCTATCATATATATATATATATTTTATT
>NW_004444128.1:4293102-4431927 GCF_000243295.1 Trichechus manatus latirostris | reverse complement strand
TTTTTTAATTTGACTATGTCTGAGCAGGTGGACTGTGTGTTCTTTGTTGTTTGCTTGTCTGTGGGCACAATACTTTTCGCCTCCTTCTCCAATTGGCAGGGTCAGTCACTCAGATATGGTATGGCAGGGCAGGTCTTGCTGAAGAGGTGTTACTGGGACGGGTTGTTTGTGGCACTTACTACAGTCACCAGAGCGGGTCAATAATCAGTGCAGGGCAGGTTACGGTAGGCCGTGCCTGTGCTGCTTGGTGGTGTGATGTCAAGCGCACGGTGCAAGTAGGCAGGATGCAGTGGGGAGATTGTTATGAGGGGAGCTAAGATTGATATGGGAGAGAGGAGAGAGGAATAGGAGCCAAAAACATACAAACAAACAAAAAAGAATGCTAGGGGAGCTTGCCGTTGGAGTGGAGAGATGAGAGACTATGAAACGGTGAAAAACAGAAAGCAGATGAGAAAGAAAAGAATGAATAAATAAAAATTGGAACGGTTAAAGAACCGCAATGTTCCCAGGGATCCCACCGGTGCAGCTATAAGGTCTGGGAAAGTCGCTCTCAGGTGTTGCAGTACAGCCTGGCTAGAAGTCATAGAGGTATACAACGCCAGGTATTCAGGGAACAGAAAGAGAAGGAAGATATAGAGAGACGAAAAACTGAGCAAAGAAGAAAGACAAAAAGGGAAAAAGAGGGAAAAGAAAACACAACTGTTAAAAAACAAACAAACAAGAAAGGCCCCCAAAAAACAGAAAAAAAAAAAAACCAACAAGAAAAGAAATGCCCCCAGGGATCCCTCTGCAAGTCTGTGCAAGCTGAGTGGGAAGTCTCCTTGCCACGCAGCACTGCCTGGCCAGAAAGGGCTCCCAACTCAAGAAAGGGAAAAGAAAACAAACAAACAATTCAAAACAAACAAACGAACAATAGCCCCGGGATCCCACCAACACGGCAGCCCAGACCGGGCAGCGGCTCCACACTCAAATGGAGCTCCACAGCCCCTCAGAAAGAAGCAAAGATGGCGCACGGAGCCAGGTATTTGAGCGAAAGGAGGGGGAGGTGGTGAGAGGTAAGGAAGAAATCAAAAGAAGCGGACATCAGCAGCCAACAAATGGCACTCAGAGAGCCGGCCTGTTCGGGTGTGTGGAATCCAAGCAGCCGGTGTTTCCCGATTGAGAGATGTGGCCGCTGGAAGCAGAGGAAGCCGAGTCCGGGTGAAGAAGGATGGGGGGCGGGAACGCGTATATCGCAAATTACCGGTTGTTTTGTCTCCTGCTGGATGCTTTGTGGGGCTGCTTTCTCGTACCCCGTTTGCTGGTCTCCGGTAGGAGTCCAAGATGGCGGATCTGCGCTGCATTAGCTGGTAGGGGACCTCTGCATGAATCTCTCCTCGCTCTCCATTCTCTGTCAGTTTTCTCACTCCATTTGGTGCTTGGCTGAGTTCTTTATCTCTTCAGTTGATGTTTTAGGGTTTCAGGATTGTTGTCTTCTCTGTTAGGCTTAGTTTTTCGGCTCTTTGCTGTGGAGGGACGGCATGGTGCTTTTGCCTAGAGCACCATTTGCCGGAAATGCATCTCTATTAATTTTTATCTTTGAATCAAAAAGAAAATCTACAATAGCCCCATTTCTGTATTCTATAAGAATTTATACTGATCTTAAAAATTAAGAAATAGAGAGAAATCGTATATCATTAGGGTTGAACTATTCCATATTAGATAATTGTAAACACTTTCAAAAGGAAGAAACAATGGCAATAGGAATTTCTCTAGAATCTACTCTCAAAATGTACTGCACATCCGTTTTCAAAAACACAGATACTTGGATCATACCCCAAATCTACTGAATCTGAATTCCCATCCATTAATGATTATTGTGTGCAACCAGGCTTCAGAAATTACTGCTTTAGGCTATGAATTGCTTTTCTTTTTAGGAAGACAAGAAAGTCATTTTAAAGCATTCACTTTACTACAATTTTAGCAACAGAAATGCAAAATAAATGAATATACTATGAAATGTTGTTATAATAATATTTACATTATTGTCATATTATGAAAAAATTGTTTAACTTGAAATAAACATTAGAGAAATGTTTATGTAGGGAGGGGGTATAAAATCAAATGAAACTCATCACTTACCATTGACCAGAATGTTCTTAAAACCCATTGCCTTCAAGTTGATTCCAACTCACAGCGACCCTATCGAATAGAGTAGAACTGCCCCATAGGGTTTCCACGGAGCAGCTGGTGGATTCAAACTGCCAGCCTTTTGATTAGCAGCCAAGCTCTTAACCATGGTGCCACCAAGGGTCCAAAATGTTCTTAGTATATCATTAAAATTTATCATTATGGAATGAGTGGTGGTATGTATCCAAAATTGTTTTGAAGGATTTTAATTCATTTTTATCCACCTTTCAGTGCTGACTCAAAAATAATATTTGGATTATTTTTTTTTAATTACTATTTGATTAGACAAAACATTTATATATTTATGATAAAATATACAATTTTACAAAACTATGCACTTACTTAACAGTTTCAAGTTTATTTTCTGTAACATTAGAACATTTCCTAGATCTAGGCTCAAGCAACAAGATCAAACATTCTCGTGACCATGGAAACATTTATATTTCTAAAATCTCATTTATTTGGATTCTACTCTCTCATGTTTTATTTAAATTTGTAAGTGGATTTGCTGAAGCCTTATTCAACTTTGCTAATGAATTACTGATTTCCTCAAATAATTTGATTTCCTCAAATAAATCATGAAAATAATACTGTGAAACAAACTCCCCTTAAATAACTGACTTCAACCATTTTAGAAGGAAATATTAATTTGATAAACATGATACACTTATTGTCGATATTAAAGAAAGCAAATTATAAGGAAGTTGGAAATTTCCCTGAGTTTATTCCTAGGTATTTTATTATTTTAGATGCTATCAGAAATGTGATTTTTTTCTTGATTTCCTTTTCAGATTGTTCATTGCTGATGTATAGAAGCACAATTTATTTTTTCATGTTGATCTTGTGCCCTGCGATTTTGGGGAATTAACTTATTAGCTCTAGTGGCTTTATTGTGGATTTTTTGAGATTTTTGGTATATAGGCTCATGTTGTCTTCAAATAGAGATAGTTTTAGTTCTTCTTTTCCATTTCTAATGTCTTTTTTCTTTTCTTTTTTTTTTCATTGTTCTGGCTAGGTCTTCTAGTGCAATGCTGAATAGCAGTGGTGAAAGTAGTCATCCTTATCTTTTTCCTGATCTTAGAGGGAAAGTTTTCAGTTTTTCCCCATTGAGTATGATGTTAGTTGTGGGTTTTTCCATGAATGTCCTTTATCATGATAAAGAATTTCCTTTCTATTTCTCGGTGTTTTTATCATAAAAGGGTGTCAGATTTTGTCAAATGCCCTATCTGCATCAACTGAGATGATCATGCAGTTCTTTGTCTTCAGTCTATTAACGTCAAGATTCTATAAGCAAGATGAACTTTGTTGCTCATTTTTGACCTGCTGATTATGAAGATAATCCAAAATTTAACAAATATTTTCTCACATAGATCTTTTAGAATGTATTGACCTATTTTTTGGTGCATTTGAATGTCTGAGTCATTCTAAAATACAAATTACTTTAATAGTTGACTAAGCTACTTAGTAATGTTCCCTATGTATTCATGTAAGCATACATATTCAAGGATTGTTCTTAGTTCCATGTGAGTGTCCACCAAATTGTACAAAATACTGCAATAACAATGCTTTTTAAAAAACTTCTGAATCACCTTTTTTTTTAACTTACTGAAATAGTAATAATAACAATAAACAAAGCATTCAAGAGAAAGACTTCCTACAATTAAAATAAAATAGAGAAGATGGATATCACACTCTGAGTGGTGACTTAGACAAGAAAATGTTAACACTAAGTCTTCATTTTTTCAATCCTGATGAGCTGATCTTCATCATCAATGTCCTTGTGACTATAATTAATATATTTCTGATCATTATCAAGAACGTGGGAAGCAGAGGACTAGGCAAGAAAAATCTTACTTTAATAATGGATAATGTCCACTGAGATTATATATTTCAGGGTTGCTTTTCAAAGAAACTCCTATTATTTTTCCTGGAGTTACTCTAGGTTCACTGCCACTGAGTGAAGACAGCCTATATGTCTAGCTCAGTCATTAACATTTCATCTCTAATTTCAAATGTCTGTAACATAGGTTAAGGAGCCATTACGTGTAAGGTCAGAAAGGGTGGGACAAAAAGCCAGCCAAAAATAGATCTTAGTCAGAGATCTTGTCATCAATTTTGAATGGCATTTCTAACAGGAACTCAGAGAATGCACACTGATTTATTTGTTGAGGCTTCTTTTGACTCATTCTCCAACAGAAAGCTCTGGTTTGCAGCAGGGCATGTTTGAATTTCCCTTCATCTCTGCAACGATTTATTATTTAAAAATGTCAAACCTGTTTTGCTGTTCCTGGAATTTAAGTTGATTCAGGATGAACTGCTTATATATATACAAAATTAGTCCTTGATAATTTCTTTTAAAAACTATGCATTGTGACCCTGCCAGTAAGAAAAAGGATTGTCTTTACTGTATGCACATCATTCTTTTCTCTGTTTTCTCTTGATCATATTGTCAAAGTCATATGGTTGTGTGTTTTCTATTCAATAATTTGAAACATTGTCTTACTAAATAACAATGTTAAAAGCATTAACTTAAAACATTTAGATAGCAAAAGATGTCAGACTTTCTTTTACAATCATTTTAATTATCAAAATTCACAATTGCTTATGGACTTACTAAGAGGGAAAGAATTCTGCAATCACTGCATTTGTTCTCAGAGTCACTTCGGTGATCTTACCCAACTTTGTTAAGACATTGGAATTTTTTTAATACATAGGATCAATTTATTTGCTCTAATATCACCAAAAGTATCCTGAAAGATCCAATATCTTCATGAATAGTGTAACAATTAGATTCATAAGTACCCTCTCTAGCTGTCCAGTAATTATAACAATTTCATGAATACTAAATATCCATGTCAAATATCTAAAAATATTTCTATTATAAGAGAGACTATGAGTATTTTTAAACGAATAGAATGCAAATTATTACCAGATGACTCTGTCCAAAAACAGTAGCACACTTAGTCCTGGGCAATAAGGGCACATACCATTGATTTACACTTTAAAGAGACTCAAATATCACACACACATACATATCCTATACTAAGGTGTGGCTGGGTGTCCCTATCACTTGGAATCTGACACTAGTGCTTACACAGAGCAAACTTTGGCCCTAAACATCCATTCTTATTAGTAGCATAGTTGGTGCATCAGGCAAGCACTTCTCCATATCTCTGACTCTATATCTTCAAAACCAAAGAGGTCTGCCTTTGAATAGCCTGAAGAGTTTGTGGGCCGTGTGATTGCTGCAGAGACAAATACAGCTTTAGAGCGTCAGAAGTTTCTCAGCAGCAGGCTGCACTAAGGCAAGAGAATAAAACAAACAGTAAATACAAAAATGGAAACCAGGAAAACAAAACTCGCAAATTAAAAAGAAAAAGATAACTATCTAAAAGGTATTCCATTTATAATTTTGGAAGTGGAAACAAAGAAAGTGAGCCAGCTTTGCATACACACACACACACACACACGCACGCACGCACGTTCTCAGTAAAAATAGAAAATAAAACTACTGAATAAATAACAATTAGTAGTATTCAACAAAGACAAGTTATTATCAATATAGAACATTGTCATGATGTTCATAAAAGAATAATATTGAGTAGAATTACCCAGTAGGGTTTCCAAGGAGCAGCTGGTGGATTTGAACTGCCAGCCTTTTGATTAGCAGTCAAGCTCTTAACCACTGTGCCACCAGGGCTCCATACAGTAGTCAATAAGAATAATGTTTCTCACAGCAGCACTAAGAACACACATTTATACAATGGGCAATTTCAAAGTTTAGGAAAACGGACCTGAAATTTGATTCTGGAATAGCCAAATATGTAAGACAACTGTAAAACTTAATAAAAAAATTATAAACAAATGATCACTACATACAATGAAGACTTATAAATGATATTATAAACTCAATAGGTTATGAAGCAAAACAAATATCATAAATGAAACTTAAAAATAAATACTGCTAAATTCAGACCAGTTAGAAGTCCTGTTGAACAATTAATATTTATCATAAATATTCTTAAAAAATCAGGAAAAATAAAACAGTGAAGATTTCCTTGATTTTAATAGATTCTTAAAAAGCAAAATTTTTGACTTGTTATAAATATAACAAGATTCTTACCATTTTAGGCATAGATTTAAGACTATTGAGGCAAGCTTATCATTAAGGTATTACTGTGACAGACGATAACTTTTTTTTTAATAAATTATTTTACAGGCAGCTTCTTGATCCCCTTTATAATAAATCATACGATTGGTTTCTACCTGGTATCCAGACATGCCTTGTTCACAATTTAGGCTCAAACTAGGACCCTCTCAGTTATTGAAATCAGACACAATTGAAGACTAGAAAAATAGGGTGAGAGTTTGAAATATCAAAAACATCTCCACAAAAAGGAGATAGTAAATGTTAATGGAGAAAAAAAATGTGTGGCTAGTTTACACGTTTTAAATCTATAGGCTTCTTTGCATAAACTGTATTTCTACCTCTACTTTCACCCCCAAACTTTCATTATTCCATTCTCTGTGAACTTTTTACATAGATGTATTATTTCTGTGCTACAGTTATTCATAAGTATACCTGTTTTCTTGCTAGATTTTAAGTTCCTTGAAGGTAAAGGCCAATTCCAAAAAGAGATGCCATCCTTCATGCTTAACAATGCCTGGCAATAGTGTGCACTCGTAAGGAATCACATGTAAGCTTCTTAGGGAAGTGTGACAATAGTCAGAAGGCTTTCTAAGTTTTTTTTGATAATTCATAAATGCCCATGTTTAGTATATTAGTTAGAAATGCTTTTAATCGCATGCAACAAACCATCTACCAAAGGCATAAACAAATTAAGCAGAAAATGGGTAGATCTGTTTTCCATGGGTGTTTCTCTCATTTCAAAGAAGAAAAATGTTTTATAAGACTTCCTGTTATGTTTTGTTAACCAAATCTGGGATATGAGCTCACTCCTTGCCTTTGGGAGGCAAACTCATCTTTCTTGAGCTTGGACAAATACGAGAAACACGGGTCCTTTTAGCTAGGAAAAAAAGGAGGAAATGGCAACCACAATGTCTAATAACTAATCTGATGTGTCCAGATTTCTTCTTTAGAGGGCAATCATGTGAGAAAAAATACCTTTTATCATTGTCTCTTCTTCTGGAAATAAAAAAAAAAAAAAGGCTACTTTCCAAAAATGTATAAATAAATAATAAAAAAATAAGAGCTGTATCTTTGTTTGAAAAGGCATTTCTGAAATTTTTGTTAAGCCCACTAAGATAAAGCTGATTAGAGTGTACGACAGAAACCTCTGTGATTAGTTGCTACATAAACTTTACCAAAGATATGGGGAACATTCTTTACTTCTGGGCTGGTATGATATTTTTAACCTTTATGATAAATGTACTCAAAACTTTGTAAGACACTGTTTAAATTTGTGAGTCTTGTATGCGTTTATTTTAAATGCAGTTCTTCATAAAAGCAGCTTTCTTTTGTATAGCAAAGCATCAACAACCAGGTCTGATCTTCTAGAGTTTTCAACATCTCTTTGATTTACAAAACTTACAAAATAAAAATATGTTGTACTGTAAGGTACATATGGGTCTACCACTGTTAGTGTAAATAAATATAAATTATTACAGAATTGTAGGAACAAAAATATATTAGGAATAGAATTTGCTTACCTATAAGATAGAGTAGAATGGCCCCACAGGGTTTCCAAAGAGCGCCTGGTAGATTTGAGCTACTGACGTAGCTCTTAACCACTACAGCACCAGGGTTTCCTCAAGCAAACTAATCATGGCTAATTCCCATTTAACCCCAAACTTAAACATATTAAAAAATACACGCAGATGAACTATGTGCAACAAATGTTTTATGTGAATTTAAAGTATGCATACACATACCACTTTAAGGAGATCACAGACTTAAAAAAAAATTAAGTGGTGCTGGTGATTGTTTTTTACACTGGTTTTTTATGATGTTTGCTGATTCAAGAACATGAGGGTGTTTTATTTCATAGCACCAGAATAGTAAATAAGATAATGATATATGCCACAAGCCAATTTTTGTGAATAAAACTTGATTTAAATTAGGGAGTACAAGAAATATAAGATTCAACATGAAAATAATAACAGGATTTATGACTAGCTTTTCTATATATATGAATTTGTCTATTCAAACTGTACAGAATATTTTTCATATAAATGTTATCAGTGTGACTAAGTAATGGTTTTCTAGATAAGTTATGCTTTGTGTTGCAAATAGCCTGTATTTATAGTAATTATGTATCAAGAGAAATGAAACAGTACATGTTCCGTTGGTAAATGTATGCAATTTATTAGTTTGGGTTTGAATTCAATTTATTTGTCTTATTCACTCACCAGAGTATGCTTGGTTTATGCAAAGGCTTTATTAGTCTGCAAGAGAAGCAAAGTAGCTATATCCTTCAGTATTTGTTTAGAACTTACAATCTTTGTCAATTCTGATTATTTGTGACCAACACTGAAATATGAAACTTCCTTTCCTACATCAATTCTTTTCCATACCATGAGAAAACATAGAGATAAAAATAAAATAATCAAAATTTATTTTGTGAAAGAGTGTAGCAGTCAATTGCTTAACATATGCAACACATAATAATCAATAAAAAAATCATTTTTAAAATAATTGTGTTTCTTTTCCTTCTTTACCTCCTCTTAGTATATATGACTCTATCCACTAACATAAAAAAAGTCATTTTAAAATGCAATACCTTGTAAGGAGGGACCATCTGAAGAGGTGCCACAAAATAATTCAAATCCCATTCCTATTAAAAGAATACTTTGAAGGAATTTAAATCCTTTAAACTCAGTAGATTACAAAGCAAATCATAAATCATTTAAATTGCAACCATGAACATTATCTTTTAATGAATGTTCTAGAAACTAGTTGATAAAGAGTATTTTATTTAAAAATAATCTCTTAAAGCCTGTAAATAGAGTGCAGTAGGATTGGAATATGAAGAATAATATATTCAATATTTAAAAAATCTCAATTCAATTACGGATATTAATTGTGGATAACAAACCTCCATTGCATTTCAAATATTATCTGAGAATTTCACTTCTAGTTTTGCTGAGTAACTCCTATACAAACAACCATTCCACAGATAATAACTATAAATTCAGGGGCAGGAAGCCAACTCAAAGGTACTCGAGAGTTTTTTTTAAAAAAAAAAGAGAGAGAAGGCAAATATTAGGAGGGAGTTGTCACTTGGAAGAAGGAATGAATAAGTTTCCCGTTTCTCATTATTCATAGCTTCTAGCTTAAGAGCAGGTCCAAATCTGCTCCATTCAGGACAATTAAAACTCTAATGGAAACCCACAGTCCCACTGGCTTGGAACAAGGGGACAGAGTTTTGATCAACTATAACTACAGGAAAATGAAAAAGGAAATCCCAGAAAGTTGAAAGCTAAAGAGGGATTGTACAAAATTCTGTGTATAATTACTACTCAAATGCCTGTACCATGCATGAGTGGAACTGATGTCAAGTAGCCCAAATAAAAGAACCAAATTGAAATTTCAGGGGAGACAAGTTTTGTAGTTTGATTTCAACCTGATTTTTTTAATTAACATTCTTAGGAAGAACATAACTGAATCCAGAATTTTTACAACATATCATTCACAATGTCCAGAATACCACCGAAAGCTACTCAACATATCAAAAAAAAAAAAAAAAAAGAGAGAGAGGGAGAGAAAAGATAATCATGGATAGAGAAAAATCTCTAGATAATCAAGATGTTCAAATAAACTCACAAGGATTTTAAAGCAGCTACTATAACTGTGCTTATTTTGAATTCATCTAGTTAACCCAAAATTTAAGGTATAGAATGAAGCCTAGTCAATGAATTCACCTAAGCAAATCATGTTCTTTTTGTTAGGTGCTGTTGAGTTCGTTCCAACCCATAGCAACCCTATGTACAACAGAACAAAACACTGCCCAGTCCTGCACCATGCTCACAATAGTTGTTATACTTGAGCCCATTGTTGCAGCCTTTGTGTCGATTCATCTCTTTGATGGTCTTCCTCTTTTTCACTGACCCTCTACTTTACCAAGCATGATATCCCTTCTCCAGGGACTGATCCCTCCTGATAACATGTCCAAAATATGTGAGACGTAGTCTTGCCATTCTTGCTTCTAATGAGCCTTTTGGCTGTACTTCTTCCAAGACAGATTTCTTTGTTCTTTTGGCAGTCCATGGTATATTCAGTATTCTCTGACTACACCAAAATTCAAAGGCACTAATTCTTCTTCAGTCTTCCTTATTCATTGCCCAACTTTTGCATGCATATGAGGCAGCTGAAAACACCATGGTTTGGGTCAGGTGCACCTTAGTCTTCAAGGTGACATCTTTGCTTTGTAACACTTTAAAGAAGTCTTTTGCAGCAGATTTGCCCAATGCAATACGTTTATTGATTTCTTGACTGCTGCTTCCTTGGACATTGACTGTAGATCCAACTAAAATGAAATCCTTGACAAACCATGTCAGTTTTATTTTATCTACTGAAAGGCAAAAATGAAGATCTATGAGGATGTAAGACTTACTCTATATTCCTAGATCATTCGATGAAGAAGAATGTAGCTTTCACTAAACAACTCACTTTAAGTGTGGAAATTCAAGAAAAAAAAATCTGATAGAAACACATAGAGCAAGAATATCTAAAAAAGAAATTGGATAAATTTTGAAGTTTAGTTACAAAGTTCAAGTATATGTATTTGAAGGACAGTAAGAATGAGTTGTCATTAGTCTTCATTTAACTGACAAATCAAATTCTGTGATCTGTTCTCTGTAATACTCAATCTTAACTTACGGTTCCAAAATAACTTGTTGCTATTGAGTCAATCCAATTCTGACCCATAGCAACCCTATAGGACAGAGCAGAACTGTCCCATAGGTTTTCCAAGACTATAATCTTTACAGAAACAGAGTGCTACATCTTTCTCCCTCAGAGCTGCTGGTGGGATCAAATCACCAACCTTTTGGTTGGAGTCAAACACTTAACCACTTCACCACTAGGACTCCTTTCTAACTTATAGTTAGTGCCTCATATAGCTCTATCAAGTTCAAGCCCGTATGATTATGCTCTATAATGTTTTTCTTTTCAAGGCATCATTATACAATTTTAGAATCTTACAACTGGAAATAATTTTAGATGTTTTATAGTATTTCAAAGTATATGTGCAACCTTACATACATTTTTACATCAATATGAATATAATTCAAGCTTTTTGTTGGAATGAAGATTGATCAATCTCTAAAACTTCTATAGGATTACAATAGTTTTATGCTCTTAGTATGGACCAGTCCCTGGACAAGGACATCATGCTAGGTAAAGAAGAGAGCAGCAAAAAAGAGGAAGATCCTCAATGAGATGAACTGACACAATGGCTGCAACAGCGGGCTCAAACGTGGCAACAATTGTGAGGGTAGTATAGGACCAGGTAGTGTTTCATTCTGTTGTTCACAGGGTCGCTATGGGTCAGAATCGTCTCAATGGCACCTAACAACAACAATGTTCTTAGGTAATAGTTGCTGAGGATCAGCTGCGGGAATAAGGATTTTCCTTTTTGTTTTATTTAATATGAATAAGAGTTGATACAAAACCCTATTTCTTGACTTATCAAATAACCAATACAGCCAAAAAAATCTGTTTAAGGCAGAAAATTTATTTTTGTTTTGTTTTGTTTTGCTTTTGTTGTTGCTGTAATTGTTATAGTTGTCTCATTAGCACCTAACAGTGTTTGATTGTTTGGTATAAAATAGACATCAATAAAATGTTTTGGAAAAAAAAATGCCATCCAAACCCATTATTTTCGAGATGAAGACTTTCAGGCCCAGAGAAATTAGGTAAATTTCCCTAAGTGACACATCAGATTACATGATGACTCTGAATTAGTTTGATGAAAAATAAAGATTAAAAAAAAAAAAACTTCAATGATTCGTATTTCTGATCAAGTTCTATCTCTATGGCATATTTGAATGAGAAAAATGGATTTTTAAAATTAAATACATCTAACTTAATATCTTTATGAGATATTTTAGTTTTCTTTATTCTAATAGCCACTGACTATAAACTAGTTTTTATGGTTGTTATCATGAGCTAATCTGTTATTTTCTAAATAACATAATCAATTTTTCAATAATCAATGTGTAACTTGGAAAATTGAACAATTGTGTTGACTTGGCCTAAATAAGGCTCTTTGAGATATCCTATTGATATATGCAATGTAACAGAATCATAATCTAAAAAATAAAAATTCAATTTTCCTGAGAGTTTAATTATGTAATTCAGTATATGACAACTAATGCATTGCATGCACAGAATCATTTTGATTTCTATCTCCTATTCTTTTGTTAATGCTACTACCTAAGATGTCCTTTGGTAAAAACACCTATTTTCCTCTTTAGTGAACTAATCTTGAGCAGATCTATTAGATATATTTTCAGTAATTTTTCTTTTTTACTGCTGGTTTTGCTGCTAAATTAACCAACTCAATAGATTGCACACATTCAGATTACTATTCATAGCTTTTTAAATTTATTCCTTGGCCTCCACCATTTTTATGTTCCTTTCTCACACAGTGTAGCTACCAGCGTATAACTGCAGTAAAAATCTCTATACCACAGTTATCACATTAACCGGTAACAGTTTAAGAATTTCTGTGATTCGATTTTTAGCAATTTTTTCTATATGTCAAATGGTGCTCATGTGGTAGAAACATTAAAATACTTGTTCATCTTCACTTTACAAAGGCAAGACTAAAATATAAATGTGACTGGTGTGAATATTTGGACATGCTGACAGAATGTTTAAGTACCACATAATGAGTTATTTGGTAGGTGATTCATTTTAATGAATTTAAAATACAGTGGCATATGCCATGAGAAAATCTTCAAAGGAAAGTATATATGATAAATATTCTATATTTGAAGTAGCAACATAGGGGGAGTAGAGTAGGATTAACTTCACGGGGGCAGGGGGGAATTCACATATATAACTTCTCTAGAGCTAGTGTGGTAAGGAAAAAAAGAGAGTGAAAAGTGAATATCTTATATATGATGTTTGTTGTTTATCATAAATATTCACCTTCACCAGAGGTGGTATACATGGATTAGATAGAAAGAACAGCATGGGCTTTAGAACAAAGATGACCTGGATTGAAAACTGGCTTCATCAACTAGTTGAGTGAATGTTCATGGCCACTTATTTAACCTTTATGAGTCTCAGTTTAGTTGTATACCACTTCCTATATCATGGAATTGTCGCCAGGATTGAGACGCCCCACAAATGTAGAATTTAGGTTTTAAGGGAGTGACTTTGAAATGTAACTATTTCATCCTATACAATTAATACTGTATCCATTTAAATATAAAATAACAATTTGTAAGCAATAGTTTTAAATATTTTCTGAGAGTTTAACAGTTTTGAAAGTACTAATTATCACCTTTCTATCACCTTTCTACTATCTCTCTCCATCTCCCCCATCCTCCTACTTCAGTTTCATCTTATTTTACTATATATTTGGAGTAAGTTGTAAGCTATTTTAAATGCCAAAGCCATTCGTTCTTTTATGAATTCTCTTAAAAATTCACTCAGAATAATAAAAGGTGATTTAAGATCCTTGAGGTTTTGGGCCTTGTGTATAAAACATGCATGCACAGGCACAGGCTCAGAGAAGATGCAAAGATGAGAAAAGTCAGAAGCATCCTTGTTGGTAAATTAAAATGAATCAAAATTGAATGATAGCTACCAAAGGAGCAAATAATTTCTCTCTTATTCTGTAAGTAAAAATGTAGTTAGTTAGGTGGGCATGAGGGGACTGGGTTGTTGGTAATAATCCTTGTCTGCTGAGGAGCTCACACTGGTTAGCAAGTGAAGCTCTGGATACCACATACGAAGGGACACAAGGAGACAAAAATGTTCAGGACAGTGATGAGAATTATGACAGGTCATTAAGCCATTTAATTTTAAGAAAGTTACCTTTTGGAGATACATACCAAAGTATTTACTGAGGAAATGACATGTCTGGAATTTGCTTCATAAAATGTAAGTTGTTTGGGGTGGTGTGTGATGACATTGATGGAACGACTTAGTTCATGCTTTGCTAGTTGCAAAAACTAGATGTTAGGAACTCACTATACTATTTATTCCCTCTTCTTTTGCATATATTTGAATTGGTCTATAATTTCAAAAAATTAAAACATGAAAGATACATTTCAAGAAGAGAATAAAGAATTAGAAAGGACTAACAGAGAAAAGACGAGTCTCAGGTAAGGCTGACAGAACTATGAAGGAATATCTTCAAATTATTAGAAAGTTATCGCGGACAAGAAAACAAATTAGTTTCAAGCTATGAATCAAAATAGACTTGATGGCAATGAACAACAATAACAGAGTAATATCTAGGATGAAGGGAAAAAAAAGCTATAGGGAAACAGATTTCAGTTCAACATAATATGTGTTGTTCATTGATTTATTTACCAGTCATTTATTGAGGACATCTTACGAACTGGAAGAATTTTACTATCAGTAAAGCAGTGTCCAGTCTACTGCTACTTCAGAATCAGAGGCAATAGAAAATATTTTCATAAAGAATTTATAACTTGAGAAAATTCCTGAAAAATAGGTAGATATCCATGATGCTAACAAATGTGGATTTTGGCTTCCTAGCAATGAGGACAAATTAAAGGGATCTAAGCAAGGAGGCTTGGTGGTGCAGTAGTTAAGAGCTTGGCTGCTAACCCAAAGGCTGGCAGTTCAAATCCACCAGCTGCTCCTTGGAAACCCTATAGGGCAGTCCTACTCTGTCCTATACGATTGCTATGAGTCAGAATCGACTTGATGACAACAGGTTTGGTTTGATAAGCAAGAGAGGAATGGATCAGTTTCATATTTTACTTACTTCTTTTTAGTACATTGCAGAAAAGTGTGATGAGCTCTGAGCTTGGAGAGCAATCAACCTTTTAAGATACTATTTCAGTTGACCGATAACATGTAATGTGTCCCTAAATTGCAGCTGGAGTGGCTAGGATGGAGTAAAGTGTGAAAAATTTTGAAGTGCAAAAATTAAGAGCATTCAATTACTGAATGAATTAAAAAATTAAAGTAATATGACTAGGTTTCTGGTTTGGATGGTTGCATAGATGTCATTGTCTTTCACCAAGAAAGGAATCAGGGAATGCGAATCAGATTTAAAAAGAAAAAAAAAGTGGAGGGGGTAGTTATTTTGGGGTAGACTCATTTTGAGATACCTGTAAGACTACCAGGAGCCCTGGTGGCATAATGGTTAAGTGCTATGGCTGCTAACTAAAAGGTCAGCCTTATAAGGTAGTTCTACTCTAACCTATAAGGTCATTATGAGTCAGAATCAACTGATGGCAAAGTTTTTTTTTTGTTTTTTTTTTTAAATAAGACTACCTGGACAAAAAACAAGGAAAACTTTGGAAGGACTTTGCTATAGTTAAAATTATAGAACTTAGGGTAGAGAGAGTTATTCTGCTTTCATTCATTCATTCGTTCATTCATCCATTCATTTATTTTTCACTCGTCAAACATGCTTCAGTGTTTAAGTACTTACTATGGGATACACATAGATGCATAAATATACAGGCTGCATTAGTTAAACCAAGCAAGTGCATTTTCCAAGCTTCATCAGGAGATCACTCCCAAGAAAACAGCCCAGTTTTAGTCTGGACTTGGCCCCATCTAGAATTTTTTTCAGTGTAACAGTTTTGCAAAGTCAGTCACAAGTGGGATCTCTGTGACATTTCTTACCCCATCCCTTGAGGTTAAAAAACCCCAACAAGAGTGGAGTCTGTTCTTTATTTTCTTAAGTGGGAGCTTCTCTTCCTGAGATGTCTGACCTGCCCCTTCAATACTGCATCTGTTAAAAGAGCAAAGAAATGGGGATGGGCCCTGAAACTAGAGGTAGTAAGAGGGCTGCAGTATTCAGACTACCCATCACATTTGCAGGCTTTACCAATTGCCATTGAGTCGACTTCAACTCATGGCAACCTCATATGTGTCAGAGTGGAATTATGCTCCATAGGGTTTTCAACGGCTGATTTCTCAGAAGTAGATCACCAATCTTTCTTCCCAGGTGTCTCTGGGTGGACTCACACCACCAACATTTTGGTTAATAGCTGAGCACCCAAAGACTCCTTGCAGGCTTAGACTACTGTACATCTTGATGCTAACACCTCATGTTTGTCACCCTCATCTCAGCATTTATGAATCCAGAGATCCTATGGGTGAATAAGAGAAAATACACCCCTGAATGTTAACACAACTATGGCACTATGTATTTCCCTCAAGTATCCTTCTGAAAGAGATTTTAATAACACATTTTTGAGGCACATCAAATGTTTCCCCTCCTTGGGCGAAGAGTTAGCAAAATGGAGAGTTTCATTCACTTGAAATCCAGAAGCAAATTTGTCTCCAGAAATACATTTCAGTGGACCACAGCCTCAATCTTTATCAAAAGGAAAATGAGTCAGAAAGGAAGCACCTAGATGAATTAGGAAACTACCCTAAGGTACAGTAGTTTTGCTCAAAGATGAAATATTTATTTCGTCTTAAATTCACTCAAGCTGCAAAAAAGATCCCTGGGATTCTAGAATTCCTATTAAGAATTTCATATATTTTAGTTATAAACTTCAAGTAGCTGCCAAATAGCAACATATAAAATACATAATGAATTGATAAAATGTTTTAATAGCATAATTGAAAGAATCTCTACATTATATTGCTATGCTTTCAAGTCATAAAATGTATGATAAGATACAAACTAGAGGAACATGTGCTTTAATTTGAAAATTCTTGTAACAAAGTTTTCTGTGAAAAAAAAAAAAATCCCTCCACAATAATACCCAATATTCCTTTAAACCTGGTCAATTTTTTCTGACATCTATGTTCCTGGTTTATGGGGGAATGAGAAAAGGAAAAAAGGAGGAGAGTAGGGGAGTGTGAAATGAATAATAGGGGGGTAGTTCTGGGATAAAGAGCCCTGGTGGCACAGTGGCTAAGCGATTGGATGCTAAAATATAGGTCAGTGGTTCGAACCTACCAGCCTACTGCACAAAAGAAAGATGTAGCAGTCTACTTCCATAGAAATTACAGCCCTAGAAAGTCCATGGGGCAGTTCTACTCTGCCCTATATGGTCATCGACTATCTCGTTATCCAACATCTCGTATTTATGACAATAGTAAAAAATATACTATCCAACTATTTTGTGCATTAACAACACATATCTGGCAGTATGGAAGGCCAAGGTGTGAAGCGAGAGCAACACTGGCTTTGATGGTTAAGGTTATGTGTCAACTTGGCTGGGCCATGATTCTCAGTGGTTTGGCAGTTATATAATTATGTAATTTGGCAGTTATGTAATGATGTAACTTGGCAGTTATGTAATGATGCAGTCATCCTCCATTTTGCAATCTGATGTGGTTATTCTCCATTTTCACATAACAGCAATTCTGTATAATGACCTGGTCTTTGGAGCCTAACCATGTCAATAAGTGATGAGAGGATGTATTGCAGTTCCATAGGATTCTGCTCTTTTCATATACCCTTCTCATGTGCCAAGCTTTCCTTGGAGGAAACCTCTCATGCTTGTCATTTGATTTATTAGTCATGTACTATTAACTCCTAGGAGCCCTGGTGGTATACTGGTTAAGAGCTCGGTTGCTAGCCAAAAGGTCAACTGTTCAAATCCATCAGTTGCTCCTTGGAAACCATATGGGGCAGTTCTACTCTGTCCTATAGGGTCACTATGAGTCAGAATCGACTCGATGGCAACAGGGTTGGTTTGGTTTTTTTTTAAACAATATTTTATATTCAAATCTATTTCCAGATCTAATATTCCAATATATCAAATGCTAACTGTACCTCTCTACTTCGATGTATTTCAGACTAATATTCCAAATAGAAGGAATCATATTGTCTTCCTAATGAAATATATTTTCCTGATCTTGGGTAAAAACACTACTATCCACCCAAACTGTCCAAATTAGAAACCTGGGTATCAGCCTAGATTTTTCCTGTTCCATCATACCTCAGTAACATAAATCCACCTGACTAATTATTTGCCAAATCATATATATTCTACCATAAATATTACAGCTATTCATGTTGTAAGAATAAATTACCTCTCTTACTTTTTTTTTCCTTCATATGAAGACTTCATGACTCCCACCAATTTATTTCATGTCCTTTTTCTTGTTTTACTAACTTTCTGGCATACTTTCATCATAAAAATTATGGCACTTTATTTTAATCATTGTGTTGATTGGTTTACATGTCTCTCTATTCTAGGAGTCTACAGCTGTCTTGCAGACAGCAGCTGGATTTTCTTTGTAGTCCTAGAACTCAGTACAATTTCTGGACTATAAGAAGATACTGAAGATATACTTGGTAATTGAAATAACAAAGAAATGAGTGAATTAATATACATCTACTCATTTATGACTGAGCTTATTCTTTATTATAATTAAAAATACTTCATCTGAATGGATGATAGAATGTCTTCCAACAGGATTAAAAAACAAAATATTATATACAACACGTTTGCAGTAGATGCTGATTACCTACCCCACATACATTCTCAAATCAACTTTCTCCTTTGTCTGCCTCCCATCATAAAAGCAAAAAATTCCAGGTTTCACACTCTCCTTCTCAACTAAAAGTGGACACATAACCAAGTTATGGCCTGTGGGATACAAAGAGAAATCATCTGGGACAAGAGGAAAAGCTTTTTACCTGCTGCCCCCATCCCATCTTTCATCCTGCTTTGTTACACTGCTTTGAGAATATAGATGTTTAGAGAAACACTGCCACCAAACTGAAGACAGTTAAGTAAAAGGCTCAGAAAACCTTGAATCTTTGCTAGCATCCTTGAATCACTGAACAAATGCACGGACTGTCTGCCTTCTAACTTCTTAAGTCATAAAAGTCCATATGGTTTAATCAATTTTTAGTCAGGTTTTGTATTACTAGCCACTACAAGCATCCTAAGTGACTCATACGATAAATCAGTTATTAAAGGGAGCTCATCTATTGTGCCTAATCTTGTATTTGGTGGTTTAGAACAAATATTTGGTGGTTTAGCGATCTAAATGTAATCATCAGTGTCCTGATAGTGAATGAGAGCTCATATACCTTCAAATTGTGGGATTTTTATTATTTGTTTTTTTCAGGAGGGTGGCCTTTGTTTGAGTCTCTTTATTATTATTATTTTGTCAGACAATTCTGCATACAATCAAAAACTAATCATTTGTCACTGGGTACATGGAAAAATAAATAAAAGATAATTTGAATTTGTCTCTATGTACTCTGTCTCTGTTGTGCTGATTTTTAAAGAACAAAGTTTATTTCCTCAGCTCCTATTGGTCTTCTAGTTCTTCACCTGGGGGAAAAAGAAATGAGAACAACTGTTCTTGTGCATTACAGAAAAAATGCTGGCGGGAGAAGGTAAATTCTGTTTATGCTTTCCAGATCTGACTCAGTACTCACGCTTGCATCTGTTCACAGTTTAATAAGAGAAAAACAACTTAAGAAGAAAGAAAAAGAAAACAGTATCTCAAAAATCTCCAACATTATGGAAAATTGCTGAGCTTACCAGCTGTTCCTTTTCACCTATAGTCAGTTGAGAAGTCATAAGAAAGTTCAGAAGAAATTTTGATTTTCTTTCATATTCTTCAGTTGCCTCATGTTATTTTATGGATTAAGTATATCTAGACTACAGGGTAACCTGGAGTTCCAGGGTGGTACAACAGCTAACACTCTCAGCTGCTAACCAAAATGTAGGAGGCTCAAGTCTACCCAGAGGTGCTTTGGCAGAAAGGCCTGGTGATCTAATTCCAAAATATCAGTCACTGGAAACCCTACAGAGCAGAGTTCTACTCTGCTGTACATGAGGTTGCCATGATTTTGAGTCGACTGCATGGCAACTTTTTTGTTATTGTTTTTAAGAGGGTAACCTATGTTAGAAGGTGATTAGAACACAAATCTGGTTATTTTATATCTAGCTATCTATATACTCACATATCAATATAAATCAATACGTAGTTGTTGTTGGTGGTGCCGTCAAGTGATTCCAACTCATATGATCCTATATATAACAGAACAAAACACTGCCCAGTCCTGCACCATCCTCACAATCACTGCTATGTTTGAGCCCATTGTTGCCACCACTGTATCAATCCATCTCATGGGGAATCTTCGTCTTTTTTGCTGGCCCTCTACTTTATCAAGTGTCTTGGGCTGAGTTCTCTAGAGAAGCAAACCCAGTAAAGCATATAAATATATATATAGAGAGATTTATATCAAAGAAACAGCTCACGTGATTGTAGAGGCTGGAACATCCCAAGTCCATGGATTAGGATAGAGGCTTCTCCTGATTCATGTAGACGCAGGGGCTGGCGAACCCAAGAGCGGCAGGTAGGAAAGCAGGGCTCTTGCTCACAGGCTGTGAAGATCAATGAATCCCAAGATTGGCAAACAATACCACAAGGCTTCTCCTGATTCATGTAGCTGCAAGGGCTGGCGAACTCAAGATCGGCAGGTCAGAGAGCAGGGCTCCGTTCACAGGCTGTGAAGATCGATGAATCCCAAGATTGGCAGATACGCTGATAGCTCAAGTCCCAAGAACCGGAGGTCAGAGGCAGCAAACAGGAGGCAGCCACAGGACCCAGAGCAGCAAAAAGTCAAAGAACATCTGCTTACATTCAGATGCAGGCCACACCCCCAAAAAACACCCCCTCAACTGACTGGCTACTCACAGCAGATTCAATCATGGGAGTTATCACATATGAATACTGAGAATCATGGCCCAGCCAAGTTGACACACAATCCTAACCATAGCACCAAGCATTATGACCTTCTCCAGTGACTAGTCTCTCCTAATAACATGTCCAAAGTACATGATACAAAGTCTCATCATTCTCTCTTCTAAGGAGCATTCTGGGTGTTCTTCTTCCAAGACAGATTTGTTCGTTCTTCTGGCTGTCCATGGTATATTCAATATTATTCGCTAACACCATAATTCAAGATATTGATTCTTCTTTGGTCTTCCTTATTCATTGTCCAGCTTTCGCATGCATATGAGGTGATTAAAAATACATGGCTTGGGTCAGGTGTACCTTAGTCTTTTGCAGCAGATTTGCCCTGGTGGCTCAGTCATTAAGAGCTTGGTTGCTAACCAAAAGGTTGGCAGTTCAAAGTTCAAATCCACGAGCCACTCCTTGAAAACCCTATGGGGCAGTTCTACTCTGTCCTATACGGTTGTTCTGAATCGGAATCTACTCAACAGCAACAGGTTTTTTTGGTTTTGGGGTTTTTTGTTTTTTGTTTTTTTTTTTTGCCCAATGCAATACATCCTTTGATTTCTTGAATGCTGCTTCTATGGGCGTTGATTGTGGATCCAAATACAATGAAATCCTTGACAATTTCCATATTTTCTTTGTTGATCATGATGTTGCTTATTGGTACAATTGTGAGGATTTTTGTTTGCTTTATGTTGAGGTATAATCCATACTGAAGGCCACAGTCTTTGATCTTCATCAGTAAGTGCTTCAAGTTCTCTTCATTTTCAGTAAGCAAGGTTGTACCTTCAGCATATCACAGGTAGTTAATAAGTCTTCCTCCAATCCTAATCCCATGTTCTTCTTCATGTAGTCTGGCTTCAGAGATTATTTGCTCAGCATACAGATTGAATAAGAATGCTGCAATGCTACAACTCTGATGCACATCTTTCCTAATTTAAACCATGCAGTATCCCTTTGTTCTGTTTGAATGACTGCCCCTTGGTCTATGTACAATTTCCTCACGAGAGCAATTAAGTGTTCTGGAATTCCCATTCTTCACAATGTTATCCATAATTTGTTATGATCCATTCCTTCAAATGTCTTTGCATAGTTAATAAAACACAGTTAAACATCTTTCTGATATTCTCTGCTTTCAGTCAAGATATATCTGACATCAGCAATGATATACTCACATATATATTATAAATTAATAGCTAGTACTCTATGTTATTGAGCATATTTATTTGAGTTAGTCTCTGTGCTAATTCTATTAGTTAATTTAATTCTCACAACTACCATATACATTATCATTATCATGATTTTACAAATGAAGGAACTGACGCTTTGAGAGGTAAAATCTCCTAAAATCATACATCCAGCATATAGTGAGGTCAGGATTTGATTCCCATTCAGCCTGACTCACCCACCCACTCTCTTATTCAATTATGTTGTTGTGCCCCGTAGGGTTTCCTAGGCTGTAAATCTTTACAGGGGCAGATTGCCACGTCTTTTCTTCCGAGGAGTAGCTGGTGGTTTCAAACTGCCAAACTTCTGTTAGCAGCCGAGCGCCTAACCATTGTGCCCCTAGGGATCCTTCATTCAATTATACACACCAGCTAAACAAGGATAATATAATAGTTACTGACGTCACTCTCTGGTGCATTCTCACCACAGTTGTTATCAACCTCTTACTAGCAGTAAGTTGTTAGTCTTGGCTTTGCCATATTTGGAAGGAATCATTTAATTACACTCGAAAACATGTTCCAAAGATTTATATTTCACGAGGAATGGAGAAGCTAGAAATTGATCGCAAGTCTTCAGTTTCTGGATACCTTTTTCTTTTCCTTGTAATTTACTACCTTCATATACATTTTATGTTGTAGCCATCCAGCCAGAATGGAGATTTGTTCACTTTAAATTGGAATGCGTGAATTAAATAATTCATTGTGTATATGCTGCAACTAAATTATAAATAAAATCTTATATGTGATAAATAAGTCTGGTATCTATGTAATATAACAATTTAAATAAATACAATGCATATAAGTCATAGGCTAGTTATTGGATGGCCTTCTGGATTAGTTTTCAGCTTTTATACAACATGAGTTCCATGTATTAATAGCTCAGAAATAAATAATAATTCTCATTGGAGATATTTAATTGGGAATTGTATATAAGCGCTATTTAGCAGCTGCATTTAAGTTTTTAAAAATTTTACCCACATACCCTGGACTCTACTGGTCATCTGTTATTATCAGCATCCCTTCCTTACCCCCACCCCTCGTGCTCTAAGTGCTCTTGATAGGATTATAGATCAAGATGCCACCCATAACCACCACCACCTAGCCAAGGTGAGGGGCAGTGACACCAACTAGGTAAAGCACATCTAGATATCTGAATTTTGAGGAAAGTGACCCAAGGATGGAAAACTGCTGGAACTGTATCATTTTAATTTCAGCAAAGTAAAAAGACTACTCATTAGTTCCTTCTACATAAATCCAAACAGTTCTCCAGATACTTCTTTCTGAAGCCTGTTTATTTAATTTTATCTTTGATTATCAAAGTTTAAGTTATCCAAACTAAATTAATATAGACTAAGTATTCAGAGTAATTCATGGAACAATTGAGAGTTGATTGCAGACAGGAGACCCTTTCTGAAAGGAGGGTTATTTAGAATGGGTTACGACATTGAAATACAGGAAATGACATTGATATTGCTATTAACATTCCAGAACTGGAAAATAACTGCCCCGAGGTAATCAGCAGTGAAACAGCTAATTAAGTATTTCCCTGTGGTCACCAAGAACCATGTGTCAAACAAGGGCAAAGTTTTGGGTGACTGAGTAACTGTTGCCATAGAACAGCTCAGAAAGGAAGACTAATTCTGGGAGCAAGGGGTAGGAAAGTTGTTTCTGACAGTATTAGACATTTTAAAGCAAAAGAACGACAAGCTCAAATCTTAAAATTCTTGCCTCAAGGCATGGACTGAAATCATGAGTCTCTTTCTGACTGTGCTGAAAGAAACCTTGCGCTTATAGCCGTAGGGCTTAACTAACCAAACACCAAACACAAAGATTATTTCTGAAAGTTATTGAACTAAAAGTCAGTTGAATTTACAGCTTTTCAGTTCTCTTATGTGAAGTTCTAGCACAGCTCTGAAACTAATACAGTCTCCACAATTGGGACAATTAGAATGCAGTATATGGAAGAATAAAGAGCCCTGGTGGCACAGTGGTTAAAATGCTGGGCTGCTAATCAAAAGGGTGGCAGTTCGAAACCACCAGCTGCTCCAGAGGGGAAAAATGTGGCAGTCTGCTTCCCTAAAGATTACAGCCTTGCGAACCTTATGGGTCACTATAAGGGTCCTATAGGGTCACTATGAGTCGGAATCGTCTTGAAGGCAAAGAGCTATATGAGAGAATAAGAGCAGCTGGAGAATCCTGATCCCCCAAACCCTTGTGAAACATTCCTTACCAAGCTTCCCTTATGGAAAGAATCCATGCCTTTCATGCAAGACAAATCAAATAATTCCTGTATTGTTGAGAGTCTAGTAGTCAGAATCATGAATGTATACTGAGATTGAAATGCAGAATTACAAAACGGAAGCTTAATGTTAGTCTCAGAAGGATTTACAGGAATTTGCTAATTGGTGTAGTCAAAGCCTAGAAATTATTTGTAAAATAGAATTTTGAGAATGCTTAGTCAAGGAAGGAGCTGGGGAACATAATTTTGGATCAGGGTGGATTTATCAAAGTAGTCACCCTCAAGACAGTTTCTGCATTGAGTGAGCTAGCTCAAAAAGCCAGCTGCTTTTCTGGTTTAGATAAATTAAACCTGGATCCAATTTGCTAACCGGCAGTGAGAGATCAAAATTCCCTGTTCATAATCTAGTACTCTCACAGACTTTGGGATATTGGAATGCCAGATTGGATCTTTTAGGTGCATGCTCTTTACTCACTGTGAAAAAATAATGCACATCATTCAGAGATCCTGAAGCTATTGCAGTAACTGGGGTTAGGGTTGCCTCCCTTTTTGCGGAAACAGGGAGAAGGTTTATATATATGGTGTGTTTGTGTGTGTGTGTGTGTAAAATGATAGTATTAAAATATATAAAATAGTATGATACATACGGTTATAAAGGATATGAAGTGAGTAGGTTACAAAATTGTTGGTATGAAACAAAATGATTTTATGTATATGCTAAGCCAAGGAACGCAATAAATGAATAACTCTTGATTTTGCCAGCATACCTTCCCTTCCATCCCCTTTGCTAATAGTGCCCCAGGAACTATCTAGGTCCAATCCCATGTGGGTTACACATTTTACTACCAAGACAAGTGGTAGACCCATGGCCCAAATTAATCAAATTAGACTATCTCTCCTGTGAAGGTTAAACACTACAAGAAAGATACAAATAAATATTTTAATCTTGGCTATTCTAATGGAAACAGACTAAAATAAGGATCCATAAGTTCCTTCTACACAAATCCTCAGCCTGCTTGGATTCCTCCCCTTTTTTAGATTTCATTGTGATTCTCTTTTCTATCTTCTCACCTATCCAGGTTCCCTCAAATAAATGTATTTTATGTTTAAGTTAGCCAGAAATTTTTTTCTACTCTTTGTAGACAGAAACAAACAAAAAAACCCTCAGCTTATATATTGGTTATACTCATAAATCACTATGAAAATAAGTGACTTACTCTTGGAATAAACTTTATAAAATACTTCAATTTATGGATGAATGTGAGAACTGTTGTACATTTGGATAAAAAAAAATCTAAGTAAACTGAGCCACATGTCTTATCATTCTCTCTTCCTCTCATACTCATTAAACACAACATGGAACCAAGCATTTTTATGATTACATGTGTTCTCTCTTGATTTCCCTGATACTTACAAAGTTTTGCTCTTCCAGTCTTCCTGGCAAATATTTGTTCAGCTTTCAAGGCCAGGCTCCCTTCTCTGCTCACTAAGCAGAATTCATTATTCTACTTATAGCAGGAGATATATTTGAAGTACATTTTTGTGCATTTGTCTCTTACTAGACTTGGAACTCCATGAGGGCTTTATGACCCTATTTTTATCTATAGTTCCCAGCATATGCCTCAAGCAGAGTCGATGTTCCATAATTGAGTATTTAACTAAATATTGAGAGTTGAATTACTTCATTATCAAAATATGAGAGCCAGATCACTTTGGAAATATGTAATGCTACAAAGGTTTATATAAATTGCAAAGTATCAACAGAATATAGAAAAGAAGAATACATATAGGAAAACAAGTGGTTTAATCTCCATTCATCAATACTATCCATCTCCTAGTAAGAGAGAAAAAATGGAGAAAGAAGCAAAATTTGGCTTTAATTTATGCAGAGTGGAAAAGAAAGAACAAAAGGGGTTATTTTTCTTTAATAATTTCAGGATGCCAAAGCAAGCGGGCATATTTTGATGTATGGTCATTATTTTTCCTAACTCCATGTTTGAAGAGGAACATTTTCTAAATCAAAGACGAGAAAGCTATATGGAGACAAAATGTCTTTCATTACTGTTTGGTTTTCTCTTTTGCAGGATATCAGAATTTTTCCCAGCCTATGCAGTCACAGGGGGCAGAGAGGTTACCGTAACCAGAATGATAAGAGAAAGATGTAAACAGTGGGGTCACTGAATTTTTAACAAGAAGATCAAAAGGGTTACACTAGAGCAGTAATCTCCAAGTGGAGTGAGTACCTTTTAGGGACTATGTGTGATCATTCACTGAAGTGAGGAAAGAAAATGCAGTATCACCATCTATATACCTATACATATGCCTCTAACTATACCTAGGTTGTTGTCATTGTTGGGTGTCATACAGTCAATTCCAACTCATTGCTACCCTACAGGACAGAGTAGAACCACCCCACAGGTTCCTAGGCTGTAATCTTTATGGGAGCAGATAGCCAGGTCTCTTCTCCAGAGAAGCAGTTTAGCAGCCGAGTGCTTAATCATTGTGCCACCAGGGAACCTCCTATTCCTATATCTATACCTACACCTACACGTATACTTATACCCCATCACTTGTCTGTCAGTTTGTCATACTGCGGTAGCTTGTGTGTTGCTGTGACACTGGAAGCTTTGCCACCAGTATTTTAAATATCAGCGGAGTCATCCTTGGGGAACAGATTTCAGCAGAGCTTCCAGACTAAGACAGACTAATAAGAAGGACATAGCAGTCTACTTCTGAAAAATTTACGAGTGAAAACCTTATGAATAGCTGTGGAATATTGTCTGACATAGTGCTGGGGTACAAACCACTCATGTTGGAAGATACTCAAAATACCACTGGGTAAGAGCTGCCTCCTCAAAGTAGAGTCAACCTTAATGATATGGATGGAGTCAAGCTTTCAGGACCTTCATTTGCTGAGGTGGCATGACTCAAAATGAAAAGAAACAGGTGCAAACATCCATTAATAATAGGAATATGGAATGTACAAAGAATGAATCTAGGAAAATTGAAAGTCATAAAAAATGAAATGGAAAACATAAACATTGATATTCTGGGCATTACTGAGCTGAAATGGACTGGTATTGGCCATTTTTAATCAGACAATCATATGGTCTATTATGCCGGGAATGACAAATCGAAGCAGAACGGCATCACGTTCATCGTCAAAAAGAACATTTCAAGATCTATCCTGAAGTATAACACTGTCAGTAATAGGATAATATCCGTATGCCTAAAAGGAAGACTAGTTAATATGACTATTATTCAAACTTACACAGTAACCTCTAATGCCAAAGATGAGGAAATTAAACATTTTTACCAACTTCTGCAGTCTGAAATTGATAAAACATGCAATCAAGATGCATTGATAATTACTGGTGATTGGAATGTAAAAGCTGGAAAAATAAAAAAAGACTGGTAGTTGGAAAATATGGCCTTGGTGATAGAAATGAGGCCAGAGATTGTACCATAGAATTTTGCAAGACCAACAACTTCTTCATTGCAAATACCTTTTTACAACAACATAAACGGTGATTATACAGGCAGTTCTCACAGGATGGAAAACACAGGAATCAAATAGACTACATCTGTGGAAAGAGACGATGGAATAGCTCAATATCACCAGTCAGAACAAGGCTGGGGCCAAGTGCAGAACAGATCATCAATTGCTCATATGCAAGTTCAAGTTGAAGCTGAAGAAAATTAAAACAAGTCCACAAGAGTCAAATTACAAACTTGAGTATATTCCACCTGTATTTGGAGACCATTTCAGGAATAGATTTGACACACTGAACACTAGTGACCGAAGACAAGAGGAAGTGGGGGATGACATCAAGGACATCATGCATGAAGAAAGCAAAAGGTCATTAAAAAGACAGGAAAGAAAGAAAAGACCAAAATGGATGTCAGAAGAGACTCTGAAACTTGCACTTGAACTTACAGTATCTAAAGTGAATGGGAGAAATGATGAAGTAAAAGAGTTGAACAGAAGATTTCAAAGGGCAGCTCGAGAAGACAAAGTAAAATATTATAATGAAATGTGCAAAGATCTGGAGTTAGAAAACTAAAAGTGAAGAACATGCTCGTCATTTCTCCAGCTTAAAGAACTGAAGAAAAAATTCAAGCCTCAAGCTGCAATAGTGAAGGGTTCTATGGGCAAAATATCGAACGACACAGGAAGCATCTAAAGAAGATAGAAGGAATACGCAGAGCCACTGTACCAAAAAGAATTGGTGAACGTTCAACCATTTCAGGATGTAGCATATGATCAAGAACTGATGGTACTGAAGGAAGAATTCCAAGCTGCACTAAAGGCATTGGTGAAAAACAAGTCTCCAGGAATTGACGGAATACCAACTTAGATGTTTCAACAGAGGGATGCAGTGCTGCAGGTGCTCACTGGTCTATGCCAAGAAATTTGGAAGACAGCTACTTGGCCAACTGACTGGAAGAGATTAATACTTGTGCTCATTCCAAAGAAAGATGATCCAACAGAATACATAAATTATCAATGTCATTAATATTACATCCAAATAAAATTTTGCTGAAGATCATTCAAAAGCAGTTGCAGAAATACATCGACAGGGGACTGCCAGAAATTCAAGTTGGATTTGGAAGATAACGTGGAATGAGGGATATCATTGCTGATGTCAGATGGATCTTGGCTGAAAGCAGAGAATACCAGAAAGATGTTTACCTGTGTTTTATTGACTATGCAAAGGCATTCGACTGTGCGGATCATCACAAATTATCAATAATATTGTGAAGAATGGGAATTCCAGACACTTAATTGTGCTCATGCGGAGCCTGTATATAGACCAAGAGGCAGTAGTTCAATCAGACCAAAGGGGTACTACATGCCTTGAAATCAAGAAAAGTGTGTGTCAGGGCTGTATCTTTTCACCATACTTATTCAATCTGTATGCTGAGCAGATAATCTGAGAAGGTGGACTATATGAAGAAGAATGTGGCATCAGGATTGATGGAAGACTCATTAACAACCTGCCATAGGCAGATGACACAACCTCGCTTGCTGAAAGCAAAGAGGACTTGAGGCACTTATTGATGAAGATCAAAGACTATAGTCTTCAGTGTAGATTACACCTCAACATAAAGAAACCAAAATCTCACAACTGGACCAATAAACAACACAATGATAAATGGAGAAAAGATTGGAGTTGTCAAGGATTTTATTTTACTGGGATCCACCATCAACACCCATGGAAGCAGTAGTCAGGAAATCAAAAGATGTATTGCATTTGGCAAATCTGCTGCAAAGAACCTCTTTAAAGTGTTAAAAAGCAAAGATGTCACTTTAAAGGACTAAGGTACACCTGATACAAGCCATGGTGTTTCCAATCGCCTCATATGCATGCAAAAGCTGGACAATGAATAAGGAAAACTAAAGAACTGATACCTTTGAATTATGGTGCTGGCAAAGAATATTTAATATACCACAGACTGTCAGAATAACAAGTCTGTCTTGGAAGAAATACAGCCAGAGGCAGAGACTTTGTATCATGTACTTTGGACATGTTCTTAGGAGGGACTAGTCCTTTGAGAAGGACATCATGCTTGGTAAAGTAGAGGGTCAGTGAAAAAGAGGAAGATCCTCAACAAGATAGATTGACACATTGGCTGCAACAATGGACTCAAGCATAGCACTGACTGTGAGGATGGCACAGGACCAGGCAGTGTATTATTCTGTTGTACACAGGGTCGCTATAAATCAGAACTGACTTGACTGTACCTAACAACAACATCCTTATACCTTTAACTATACCCATAAAAAATTGCCCTCAAGTAGATTCTACCTCATGGCAACCCCATGTGTTACAGAGTAGAACTGCTCCATAGGTGTTTCTTGGCTGTAATCTTTGCAGAAACAGATGCCAGGACTTTCTTCCACCATCCCCCTGGGTGGGTTAAAACTGTCAACCTTTAGGTTAGTAGTAGAGAATAAACCTTCTTAACCACCTGGGTTTTTACCTATATCAATGTCTATGTTCTAAAGAAGTTAAGGATTACCAATAGTTAATTGAAGGTTTGACACTAGAAGCTCCCTCAGTTAATATCCCACGCTGTGTCAGATACATCAGTGCATAGGAAGTATTTGAATAAAGGGAGTAAGATCCACAACTCAGGACTTCAGAGGCTCGTACTCACTCTACCTTCTTTCGCTTTGTTGGGACAAATACTGCAACTTTTATGTTCTAAGGTAAGAGTATCACTGATGGCTTAGTGGTTAAGTGCTAGGGCTGCTCATCAAAAGGTTGGCAGTTTGAATCCACCAGGCACTCCTTGGAAACTCTATGGGGCAGTTCTACTCTGTCCTGTAGGGTTGCTATGAGTAGGAATTGACTCAATGGCAACGAGTTTGGTTTTTATATACTATATAATCTAATTCTTACTGTATATACCCTCACAAAATGTTTTAAAATATTTTTCTAATGACACTCAGGTTGAAAACAAAGCTAATACAAGTAATGCAAATAAAAATATAAAAGTAGAAATGACATCATTACTCCTATTCCCAGCTATGTTATCAGTAATACTATGAAGTAAAAAGTTTGTCAATTGATGATATGGTCAGATACGAGAAAGGTTAAAAAAAATAATAAATTGTACAAACACACACACAAATAGAGATACTTGCATATACAAGTATATTATTGGTAGAAGTATATAGTCAAAAAATATCTAGAGCTCATTGCCTTGGAGGAATGGCTAGACTGAGACAAATTCTTGGGGGGAAAGGTTATCAAAGAGAAAACACATGACAGATGTAGAGCTCAGCACAAAACAGAGACAGAGTTGAAGGGACTCAGTCAATTAGTTCAAAAGAGAAAACACAGGGTAATCAGCTCAGTACATGGAAATACAGCCCATGAACATGTAAAAGATTAATCATTATAAAAGAAAGAAATAGAAAATAAATGGAGTTAATGTAGTCCTGAGATCAGCTGAAACACCTAATCAAAACCAAGAGGAAAGCAAAGACTGGTGTGTTTAATGTAGCAAAAGAGCTTGCAATAAAATTTTATATCACAAAGTGAGATTGTTAACCCCTGAAACGTATACAAGAAAGTCAAAGAAAGCCAGAAATTGACAACACTGAGGTACAAGATAAGACTTGAGATATTGACCTACTTATTTGTAACTAGTGTATTCTTAACAGCAGCGTGATGAGAAGGGATTAGTGGTAGGTACACAACCAGAATCAAACCAACGCATTATCCCCCCTTGTTCATATTGGAAAAGTTTGCTTTAATTATTTAGTAGATCTGGATGTATAACTATCTAATATGATTTGATCAATTTCAAGTATTATATTGGAGCTGAAAATCCAATTAAAAATGGTCCTACTCTGACAAAAACTAATATGATCCTTTGTGTATAGGGGAATGACTAGAACTCTGTAAGCTACAGTAAACTGCATCTTATGTGATGCCCAAGGACACAGTCTATCTTTTCCCATTTCTTTATTCTGAGCAGAAATTTCAATAATAAGTAAAACTGATTACCAGAAATTCTATTATTTAGTTGGTTCCAGAAAAAAGATGTGTTTTAAAAGTGTCAAACTGATATGGATTAACTCTGGTGGATTCTATTAAAATTTTCAACTTTAGCTCACATTGTTGTCAACATTTTAATGTATCTGAAATTGAGATATACCTCACTAATTATTAGCATGTTAAGGTCACTATTGGTCTGGTGGCAGATGTGATGTAGTTATTTCCTGCACATGCACAAACTTGGTTCTTATTCTTGTTCATTCACGTAAATTAACTCTTTCATGTATCATTAAAAAAAACTGAGGAAGATACAGGAGTTCTGGCGGCTTTCTGAAAGCTTTGGCTGATATCTTTTGGTGAGGAAAACAAGAAAGCAGCATCAAAATACAAAGAATCCAACATCTTAGAAGAAAATAACAAAGAAATAGTAGAGCAGTTTTTAAAAAAATGCTGCATTACCAATTCTCTTGACGGTCCAGGGGACAAAACTGCAAGGAAAATATAGGTATTTCATACATTGAGTCAAATCATGTATCAGAAAAATAAGATTGGAAAGAAATATTATGAACAATTTAGCCATTTAATTTCTCTAATCTTTTATTTTTATATATGCTCAAGTGATGTATGATAAATATCCTTGCCTACGTACTTCTCAAAAACTCTTTCAATACTGTTATGGCTTGAATTGTGTCCCCAAAAAATATGTGTTGTAAATCCTAACTCCTATAACTGTGGGTTTTTCTCTGTTATGTTAATGAGTAAGTATTACTGTAGGGTGTGTCTTAAATCAATCTCTTTTGAGATAAAAAAGAGCAGATTAACCAAGCAAGCAAGCAAGTACAAATGGAGGGGAAGATACATACCACATGGTCTCCAGGGAACCTAGGAATAGAAGCTGAAAAGATACAAGGACCTTCCGCCAAAGCAGACAGAGAGAGAGAGAGCCTTCTTCTAGATTTGGTATCCTGAATTCACACTTTCAGCCCCCTAAACTGTGAGCAAAT
Organism: Trichechus manatus latirostris; assembly: GCF_000243295.1. Lineage (NCBI taxonomy): Eukaryota > Metazoa > Chordata > Mammalia > Sirenia > Trichechidae > Trichechus > Trichechus manatus. The sequence continues at coordinate 4,398,928 of NW_004444128.1, read as the reverse complement.
AAATTTGTTAAAGCCAGACACTTGTAGTATTTCTGTTATAGAAGCACTAGATAACTAAGACAAATACTTACGAAATAAAATTTCCAAACACTAAGAAAGCATTGAGTCAGTCAAGTTGATAATAGTAATTCTTAAAATTGATGGCATCTTAGATTAGATGATATAAATTTCTACTTCTTCCCATCAGGTATGATACAAATACATCTCTTAGAAATACATCTCCAGTGTTCTATCACAGTAATACCTTATCGACATCTCAAAACTCCTTGGTGAAATGTAATTAACACTGTATTGCTAAACAGGATTTTCAATTGCCATCTTCCTGGATACTGGACTCCTGAACAGATTACTTTACATTTCTGTTTTTCATTGTAGCGTCCTCTATATGTTTACGATGGCAGAAGCCATCTATATAAATGTGAAGGTACTATGCAAACATGATTGGGCAAGTACATCAAAGTGGAAGGAACTGCAATGGAAGGAAGAATCATACACATATTCTGGCAATAAATTTTTAATATAAGCTCTTAAAAAAAAGAAATTCCCCAGAAAATTTACCTTCTATACTTTTTACCAAGAAAGCATAAAGGTGCTTAAAATTTGTATTAAAAAGTCAGCTAGATTAAAAAATTCTAGCAATAACTTCTATATGTATTTTAAAATGTATCTAACCTCTCTCCATTCTCTAATAATCTATATTGTCTAACAATAAGAATATACTAAGATTTAGTATATCTTATCAAAGTCTCCATTTCAAAATATCCCATGGTAATATAACAATTATTATGAAATTGGAAAGAAAGCATGCTCAGTGTACTCAAAGCTTTTCACAACATCAGTTGCAAAAGAAATATGAGCAGAATATTCCATGCTTCTATTCTCTCTTGATGATAACACCTTTAGTAATTTCCATATGTCATCCAGTTAATATGACAAACAAACTTGAGGATTTCAAGCACAATAACAGAAGTGACAGATTTTGATTGACTGGTACATTATAACTGTTATTACATACTGTGGACCCAGGATGCTATAATAATTATCCTGTCAAGTCAATTGTTACTCTTCATTAAAAACGAATATAAGGGAGCAATTAATCTCTCAACTTTAGCTTCATTAGGACATTCTGTTTTTGCAGTTAGGTGCAGTTCGGTATCTCAATCTAAAGACTGTATCATTTTCTAATAGAAGGTTTCACCTTCATTATTTTGATTATACACTTGAACAGCACAATGTAAGCTTATGTAATAACTGGGTGAACATTCTAAGTTATTTATAATTTGCCTTTTGAAGTTCATTTTAGACACAAGGGATCTTTCCCTATTCTTTTTCTTCATCTTAGCATTATGAGACTGTGGACTCAGAATTTCTCTCTCCTTGAAAGTGATACCAACCTCTGTGAATCATGTCTCAGAAAATGCTGACACCCACAAAAAAAGACAAAGCTCAAGGACTTTTCTACATGCTCAAGAAATATTGAAAAAAATGTGAAATCAGAGTTGAGTATTTTTTACATGGTAAAGGTTATATGAGCGATAATAAAAGAAATTGCCTTTGGTAATCAGTTCCTGACTTAGACTGTGGACTGACTGACTGCTCATAGTGACTGAAAACCGGCAGCGTGAAAATTAGAGCACAGATCACAAGAAGATATTGGCTCTGCATTCTAACGAAATAGTAACAGTTAAAAACAGTATGTCCCTTTATTCATTGACAAGTAATCCCATGAGATGAAATTAAAGGGAGGAAGAAGTATTACCAGAGTAGACATTAGAGGGAAACACTGAACCATAGACTAGTAATACAAGAATGAACCTTGAAAGTAGACCATTTTGTCAATCCCTGCACTCTTCTTACTTAACCTCAATATATAACTCTAAACTATTTAAAAATGACTTCTCAGAGGAAACGTCAGGATCTCCATTGATAATATATAAAAACTCACTGTTGAAGTGTTGCTTATGATAACCTAAGACTATCACTACTGCTGTTTATGTGAGCAAGCATGGTGTAATGCAAATGAGCATTTGCTTAGATTCAACACTGATGTGTGAATCCTGGCCTCCACTTCTACCTGAGCCAGTTGACCTTGGGCAAACTACATACACTCTGAGCTTCATTCCTCATATCTACATAATTGTAATAATAATATTCAAACTCCTAGAGATTTTATGAGCATTAAATGAAATAAAAAATATAAAAAGTATTGACTGAAATGTCTTTCACAAGGTAGACATTCAACAAACCTTACTTTCTGTCATTGGTCTTTAAGCCAATAGATCATATAACCCTTGAATCTCCCCAGTTGAGGTGTGCTCTTCAGTGAGAACGTGGCCCAAGAATCAGAAACTAGTAGCTGGGGGTAGAAGTGAGAAAATGCATTGAACTTGCTCTCTAGGTAAATCCTGTGCACACTAAAGAGCATGAACTTCTGGTGCAGACCTACCAGAAAGAAAACTGGAGGCAACTGGGAAGGCGGAAGACGAACAGAATCAGCATTCGTTGTTAGGCCAGAGGATGACATACTAGTCATTTCAATGTAAAAAAAGAGAAATTACCAAGATGAGAACACAAGCACAGGGAAGCAATGTTTGTAATGAGGTAAATAAAGGAATAAAGAAGTAAGAAATAAATAAAGCAAATAATGAAAGAAATAGATAAATAAATAAGTAAATGAGCCACCACTGTCTCACCTTCTATGCACTTGCCTTAAACCGAAAAGTTTTAAACTGGAGGCACACATGTCAGACGAAGGAATGATGGGGTCAGCACACATTCTCAGGAAGCAAAAAGTCAGGATATAAACCATTTGTTCATGGGAAGAATGCATCAAAATGTAAACAATATGTTTTGGGGAAAAATGTGTTTATGACTGCAATCGTGTATAACTGAACTGGCTGGCACCACCCACCTAAATGGTAACTCAGTCCCTCCTAGCCAAGTGGCTGACAGTTACCTTTCGAAGGACTTCAAGCTGAAGCTGACCTTATCTATAATCAATCATTAACCCCCTACTTTTCCTTGGTTCTTTATGTATATAGACCCCTCTCTCTGCTTGAACTGTGGAGTGCTTTGCATTTTTACTTAGCACTGCCAGCTCGAGCTATATTATTCCTCAATAAAACTCCTTTTCTTTCACTCCTAACAAAGTATGAAATCTTCTCCTTTGACATGCTCATTAATTCACAAGATGATCTTAGATGAGGAGTAAAATTTTTGTTTTACAGATAAGGAAACAGTGGTTTAGAGGCTTAAGCTTCATGAGGCCAGGGTCCTTGACTACCTTGTTCATTATTTATATTCCCAAGACCCAGTAAAATCCTGACACATCTTAAGGAGTCAGTAACTGTTTATTGATTGAATCAGTGGAGTGTCAGCTAACTTGGAGTTGATTCTTTGATTGAATCAGTGGAGTGTTAGCTAACTTGGTGTTGATTGGTGAAGCTGGGAATAAAGCCAGCCTACGTTCTAATTCACCCTGCTAAACTGCCACACAAAGCACGAGACTCCCTACTTAAGGCAGATGTTATTTCTGAGCCCTCAGATATTACACTCAGGGTGTAATATATTCCCAAAGAAGGTGTGATGACTATACAGCATAAAGTAGTTTATTGCTCAGCCTCTGACTGAAAACTGTAAGTTTGTCTATAAACTTCTGGAAAAGACTGTAACTCAGCCTTCTTTTGAGATAGTCCAGAGATATAAAATTATTGCTACAATGTCGTGAGTACATTTCACTTTGAGAAGGGCTTTGAACTGGTTCACAACAGTTCAGTCATGGCCATGGTAAACAAGGTCAGTGTACACATTGCATAGCAGTGTACACGTTGCATAGCAATGTACGCTGCGCCACTCTGAATGCTTCAGGAGCCTGATGTGGGAGATTGGATTATTTGCAGGACTCTGGAGAGTGATACACATTCAAAACAACACTGTCAGCCACCGTCTTTGAGTGGGGCACCACTGTTGTTTCCTACTCAGGTCAAAATCCAATGGACAACAGATTTGGTTGCTATGCAACACATACACTGCCCTTGTTTACGATGGCCATGACTGAACCGTTTTGAACCAATTCAAAGCCTTACTTTGAAAAAGGTCTAATTCCTAGAAGTTCCTTCCTAACACCATATAGTTCTGGTTCTCACTTCCAAAGCAATAGTCAATCTAATGATAATCATGTTTTAACCTGGATAACTAGTACGTATCACTCCATTGCCTTTATCATATTAGGGCTCTTGCAAGCTGAAGAAATCAGTTGTAACCCTTTCTTTTCCTTGTCTCAGGATTATACACCTAACTTATTAAATTGTTCTTAAAATGAAATAGCTCCTTTCTCAGTATGTTATATGTATTGACCAAAAAGTTATTAAGTAACTATTAAGTGTGAACGAGTATGGTAGGTGCTGAAGATGGAAATAGAGATAAAAATACACTCTCTGTTCTCAAATGAATATGCATGAACACGTGTGTTAAGCCAATAAAACAAGATGAAAAATTTGAGAGAAGGAATCCAATGAGTGTGAGCCAAATAAGGAATCACCCTCAGTTTTCCAAACAGAAACACTGGACATATGGTTAGAAGGTTCCATTGTAAATTTAAAATTTGTTCCATTGGCATGGCTGATATTAGAATCCAATTTTAACTGAGAAATGGAAAAGAAGCCTGGAAGTGGGCATATGAAATGGCACCCTGTTAATACAGTTGCAGAACGGACAAGTGCTCGCCATAATGTAATGCAGCTTTTGTGTCCTGATCCATGATATATATACATACACATTCCTCTGGATTCTGTTAACTATGCAAAATTCAATAACAGTAGTTACTGTAGCAGGTACATTTACTATTGCTTCATAGTTGAGCTTATGATCAACCTAAAAAACTTCCGTTCTTTCACACATATTTTTGTCAAGGGATGCCTTGGTCTTATGCTACCTTATTCTAAGTTTGGCAATCTAATTTTAGAAGCATACTTTAATGCAATATTTTAACTTTTTACCTGAAGTTTCAACTGGTAAGTTTTAGAACTGTATCTTAGTCTGTTATGATATTGTAGAGTGTTTTGTGATTTAAAATTTATTTTATTAAATTTTACATCATATTCAAATAAGTAAAGCATACATTGTACTTTTCCATCCACGTATTTATGTTTCATTTGTTTATATTTTATCTTATACTAGAAAGGATTTTACTCAATGTAATAGAAAATAAGAAAAATAACATAATTAGACATGTATGAAAAATAAAAATAAAACATCAGCAACAACAACAGTCAAGCATGTTTTCTCCCTGATTGTCAATGGCATCATTAGAAACCACAGTAATACATGCAGACAGCCAAATGGTGCGTTGTTTTGTTGTTTTAGTTGGGCACAATCCAGTCGATTCTGACATATAGTGACCCTATATGACTGAGTAGAACTGTCTGTCACATAGGGTTTCCTAGGCAGTAATCTTTAAGGGAGCAGATCACCAGGTCCTTACCCAAAGAGACGTTGGGTGTGTTGAAACCACAGAACTTTGTCGGCAGCTGAGCACTTAACTGTTGCACTGCCAGGCCTCTTTGGTGGGTCTCTAGCTAACTCCTAGCAGTTAATATCACTTGATTGTTCCTTTATGAGGATCTTTTATTTATCTAACTATGAATCAAATTATTCATACATCCAGCACAGATTTTTTTCCTTTTTTTTCTCTAACAGGTATTCTTATACTTGTTATATACCCTGCTAAGGTCAAAGTCTAATAATTGACAACATAACACAATGGAATGATAAAGAGTATTAAAAACAAACCAAACCTGTTGCTGTTGAGTCGATTTCAACTCACAGTGACCTGACAGGACAGAGTAGAACTGCCCCATAGGGTTTCCAAATCTTTATGGAAGCAGACTACCCTATCTTTCTCCCGCGGAACACCTGATGAGCTCGAACCACTGACCTTTCAGTTAGCAGCTCAGTGCTTTGACCACTGCACCACCAGGGCTTCTTTATAGAGTATTGGAGTATTCTTTTTTGATGCCCAGTTCTAGTACTTACCAGCTTTGTTATCTTGGACAAATTATTTAATGTCTCAGAACTTCAATTTCCTTTACTGAAAAAGGAAAAGGAGCTTTGTATAGTTTGAAGTGAAGATAAAATTAGATATGAATGTAACATGCTACCATCAAGAAGATGATTGGCTAATTTTGTAACCCAGAAAACAAGAGAAATGAGTATTTTTTTACATGAAATTGTCACTTGCTCTCAAGAAGCTCATCATTTAACCTCATTAATCAGTTCGCACTTTACAGAATTAAATTTAAAAATAGTGGGTTCTTCAATTGTCACTCAACTGCATTTGACACTCCAGCTCACCCTTCATTTCTGAAAATTTGTCTTTCCCTGGGTGTCTAAGCACCATTTAGTCTGAATATTTCTTTATATCTTAGTTGCCTGCTCTTCCTTTACCAAGCATAGACATGTAGATATTCATGTAACCATGAACTTCAGTCAAAATTTGCTGTTTTTGAAAATGCTTCCCATTTTCTGGGGACATTTAATACAATTACAAGCTGTGCATCCCCAAGGGAAATGGCAGAAAACTTACTCTTTTGGCCTTCCTTGCAACTAATAAGGTTCAGACTTGTAAATTTAGCTGTGTCAGTCATTTCCATGAGATTTTAACTGGGAAACGAGGAAGAGACTGAGAGAGGATGACATGGAAGCATCCAGTCTACAAGAGCAACAGGGCTAAGGGCCTGGTGGTCCATGGTCAGTGCCATTGATGCCAGTTGCAGCATCTGTGTCTTTGCTGGTACACTTCTATAATATAGTTAGAAGGCTTTTTAGTGCACAGCCTTTAAGCTTGAGTTTCTAGCAGCCACAGCTATTCTTTGAGCTACCTAATATTTTAAATTTCTTTTCTGCTCAAACTAGCTAGAACAGTTTCCACTGTTAGTAACTAAGAATAGTGACTGACACAGTGGCTCTAAAAGGTCTATCCGGCATCTATACTTTTCATTCTATACTCTCTTCTTAAGTAAAATTTTTTTCACAGCTAAAACTTAGAAGTTAATAACCACCAGATATTTATGTTCTTGACATAAAACTTTCAAACTTCAGACTATATTTCCACTTGTTTGTTGGACATCTCCACGTGGATACATACCACACAGACCAAAATTAAATACATTTGAAACTGTACTCATTACCTCACACCAAAGCCAGCTATATTTGATCAGTCAGGTAAAATAAGTTTTGTTTTATTTTGTTTTTTTTTCCTATTTTTCATGTTTTTGGATTTAATTGTCTTAGGCTGTGTTCTTTATAGAAGCAAAACCAGTACAGCGTATAAATGTATAGTTAGAGAGAGAGATCTATATCAAGGAGATATCTCGCACAATTGTAGAGGCTGGAACAGCCCAAGTCTGTGGATCAGAATAGAGCTTCTCCTGATTCACGTAGCTGCAGGGGCTGGTGAACCCAAGATTGGCAGGTCAGAGAGGAGGACTCTTGCTCACAGGCTGTGAAGATCGACGAATCCCTAGATCAGCAGGCAAGACCGCAAGACTTCTGATTCACACAGCTGCAGGGGCTGGTGAACTCAAGATTGGCAGGTAAGCTGCTAGCTCAAGTCCCAAGAAATAGAGGTCAGATGAACAAGAGCCAGATGCAGGATCCAGAACAAGCCAAAAACCTTGGCAAGGCAAGCAGGAAGGAAGTAGGTGGCGGAGGGTGGAACGATGAAGACTGAGGGGGTAGTGAGCTGCCACAGGTCCCACTCCCACCAGTACCACTCAGCAGATTCCATCATGGGGGTGATCACATATCAAATTTCAACAGGGAAGTGATCACAGCACTATACAACTGCCAGAACACTGAGAATCATGGCCCAGCCAAGTTGACACATAATCTTAACCATCACAGTAATCAAATTCAGTCTGATCTCAATACTATTTGTCCAACAGAAATTTGTGCAATGATGGAAATGTTTTAACTCTACACTGTACTAAATGGTAGTCATGAAATTCATGTTGTTATTAAGCATTTCAAAGGTAACTAGTGCAACCAAAAAATTAAATTTTTATTTCACTAATTTTATTTAAATTAAAATTTAAATAGCTACATGTGGCTAGTAGCTGCTTCAATGAACAGTGCAGTTCTGTATCATATCCTCAGTTTTGGTTTAATTTGAAGATTTATTAAATGATATTTTATACAGATTTCACAGATATAAATTTTACAATAGACTTGAAGCTTTTCCTATAGAAATAATGCTTATTACATTCTCCAAATCAGCATTTTTACACTGATAATTCTTGGAGTATTAGACATTAACCAGCTGTCCAGACACCTAAGTGCAATGTCTAGAATGATTATCCTGAGCTATTGACGTGTGCCAAGCAAAACAAAGTGAATAAGCTCCCCAAACTCAAGATCTATGACATTGTGTTAGCACAGTTGATCATCTGTACCTGTCAACTATATAGACTTTGTATCAAGTGAGAGAGCATACGTTTACCTTACTTCTGAGGAATTTGTGTAGCCACTACCTAAAATAAAGTTGCTGGAACATTCTAAATTTGGAACTGATCCTTTTTTTTTCCTTTTAACATAGGTTGAATAACAGAGTTCCTCAGTTCAGGTATTCAGAGATAAATACAGGTTGTGCCTGTTTAGAACAACTGTATCAACTATGTGTAATTAATTGAACAGTTGGAAACAGATGGAAATTTATCAAAACATTTGATGATCTTTTTTTCCTCTTAGTTGACCAAACTCACATATTCTTTATTATTCTATAGACCAAGAGTTGGCAAAATTTTTCTCTAAAGGGTCTTATAGTAAATTTTAGGCTTTGTGGGCCAAGAAACATAAGTATATTGTATGTATGTATGTGTGTGTGTGTGTGTGTGTGTGTATATATATATGTATATATACATATATGTAGCCATACAAAAATGTAAAACATATTCTCAGCTTCTGTATCATATAAAAATTGGCAGTGGGATGGATATGGCCAATGAACCACAGTTTCCTAATTTCTGCTACTGACTCTGAATTATTAATAGTAACCTTAGGATTATGAGTTAATTAGTGCACATGACCAAATCTACAGCCATTACCCCTCAAAATTTTAATGATTATCAAGCTCTGCTTTTACTTATGCAATCCTGAGTGATCTTAGTAGATTTAAACTGCCTGGCAAAAATTCAGGTTCATCAGGCATGGGTGAGATTTTGGGTCATAAGCTCAGTGCTATGTATTAAACATCATAATATATATTAAAATTTTCTGGCTTTAATGAAAACATAAGTTTTGCTGTAGATATTTATATACACCTTTCTGTAGTTAAGAAGCCCTGGCGGCACAGTGGTTAAAGCACTCGGCTGCTAATCAAAAGGTCAGCAGTTCAACTCACCAGCCACTCTGAGGGAGAAAGATGTGGTAGTCTGTTTCTGAAAAGATTTACAACCTTGGAAATACTATGGGGCACTTCTACTCTGCCCTATAGGATCACTATAAGTGGGACCTGACTTGATGGCAATTGGTTAGCTTTTCTGGTTTTAGGAGATTTTTCTTCTATAGTCATGTATCATTTAACATCCACGATATGTTCTGTGAAATAGGACGTTATATAATTTGGATGTTGTGGGACCACAAGATCTGATATTGCTGCCTACGAGTCGAAGCATACACATACACTTTTGATTTGTAAGTAGGGAAAGTTCACATTAAAATAATGATAGACAGTACAGTACATACATAAGCCAGTAATATAGATGTTTATTATGACTATCAAGACATATGTATTGTAGGTTATATGTGTACTGTACCATTTATACGCCTGGCTGTGTAATCACTTTGTATAGAAGAGACATGAGATGCATGTGTTGCATGCAGGAAGCTGTTGCCTTGGCCATGTCCAGCTAGTCTGCTATGTCCCATTCTCCAGTCGGGATTTCCGAACTCTCTTATAACCTTATGGGATCACAAATGTATATGCAGTCAGATGTTGCCTGAATAGACGTTATATGATACATGACTGTATTTCTAAATGGTTAATAATTTTTGCTTTTGTTTTTTCTTGACTATTTTAATCATGAATGAGTCTCAACTTTGTTTTTTTATGTATTTATTGGAAAGGTACACGTTTTTATCCTTTAAGCTGCTAATATGATGGATTGCATTGATACAACTCTATCTCATATTTCTAGAATGAAATTTACTTGATGATGTCAGATATATTTGACACATCAGTGGAAGAATTTCTAGATTTGCCTTAAAAATATTGAAATATCTAATAAAGATTTTTTGAAATTTTATGGTCACAAGTGTGAATTGTCTATAATTTTCATCACTTCAGCAGTTATGTCAACCGAAAATGTATCTTTGACGTCATGGGGCTCAGTATCTTATTCGTGGTAGATTTTTTTACGCTACTGATTACTATCTGTCTGTCTGTCTCTCTTAAAATTGTCAATATTTTAAGCATATACAAAATGGTAGAATATAATGAATCAACATGTACCAAATGTCTAGCTTCAACTATTATCAGCTCATAGACAATTGTGCTCCATCCATACCTCAACCACTATCACCTCTCCTAATATTTAGAAACCAATTCCATTAAAGATATCATTTCATCTATAAATATTTTAGTTCCATTGATTCTTAATTATGTTAACATTTTTTCTAGAAAAATGTCAATTTAAGAATATTTTTATGTTTATTGGTATAAAGTTGTTCATAGTATTACTTTTTAACCTCTTAATGATCTGTAAATTTTTCTATAATGTCTATCTATAAACTATGTTTACTTTCCCTTATATCATTTATCATTTCTATCCCTCTGTCTGTATTTTTCTTAATCAACCTTTCAAAAGTTCTATGCATTTTATTTGCCTTTCTACCAACTTCTTCGTTTTTCTATCATATCTTCGAGTTTTTTGTTTGTTCGTTTGTTTTCCACTAAATTATTATATGCTCTTATCTTTTATATTTCTTTCCTTCCGTTTTTCCTTATTTACTCTGTTATACACTTACTGTTAACTTCCTTCTTTCTATACATCTTGCTCTTCTTCCCCTCCTTTTCTCTTAAAATATGCACATTTTAGATTGAAATTCTCTAATGCTTCTGCTATACACATTTTTGTTTGTTTGTTTTAAACTTTATTTATCATTCAGTTTTAAATATTCTGTAATTTTTCTAAATTTTTCTTGGGATTTTAATCTTTAATTAAGAAACTAGTTTTTTTACACTTTTTAAACTTATAGTTTTCTTGTCTTAACTTTTTAATCAATCCTAATTCTATACATTCTGTGTAACCTAGCCTATCTTCAAATATTATTCATGTTTTACATATAATTTAAAATAATGTATGGTCTCTATTTGTTAGACTCAGCATGGTAAACCTCTGTTTCTGTATGTCTTATTCATATCTGTTTTTTAATGTCTTGTTTTTTCTTAGGACTCTTATACCTTCCTTTTCAGTTTGAAGAGTTTATTTTAAAATCATTTTGAGATTGTTCTATAAGTCTGTTAAATCACAATTGGTGGTATTGTTTTAGTGTTAGTATTCTTCATGAGATTAGGAAATTTAATCGAGGCAGGTTCTCACTCCGTGGGAAGATTTTCTTGTGAAAATTTTCCCTCTTCTCTGCACTCACTGCTTCCTGTTTAATGGTTTTGTGGGCATTTCAATTGGACTCCCCATCCAGAATCATGTCTTCTATCAGTGGCTAATAAAGGCTCTTGTCTTACAGCAATATTGGTAGTCTTGCAGCTCCAGTTACTCAACCAGGGGATGACTTGACACAAGTTCCTTCTGCAATGTTTTTCTGCCACCACTGATTCATAGAAGTTGTAGCCTGAGGCAGCATTCCCAACATCCTTTCAGCCTCCTTATTTCATGTAGTCAGTCTTGCCCCAGAACTCTGCCACTCATGGGTTTTTTTTGATCCCTGCTACTCAGAAAGGATCTGTCTCCCAGTTGCTTTGCACTTCATCCTAAGTTCGTGTTTGTGTATTTATAGTCCATGGAAAAGTTTATTTTTAGTGTGGTTGTGTTGTTTTATTGTATATCATTATAATTTATTTGCATATTATGTTGTAATTATCATTACTCAGTGGTACGGAGGGAGAACCTCCAAGTGTAAGCTTACAGCCTCACCTAGACTCAAAGTTTTGAATGAGTTTTCCAAAACTTAATAAAAACAGGCATAAATACAGCAACTTTTCTCTTTTGAATTGCATTCTTTTACCGATGAACAGAAGTTCTTCTGACAAGCTTTCCTGTGACTTCTCTGTACCAGTTAGAACGTTCACATCTACATGGCCAAGTTAGGGGCTTGGTTATTCTTGTGCAAATATCTATCATAAACAGTATGAACTTGGCATACAGCGTTAATGAGAAGTTCTCTCCTTCAAGTCAGGTTGTATACCAAGAAAATGTCAATCTGCCCTACCTTTGCTTTGTTTTTTGTTTTCTTGTTTGTTTTTACTTTTTATTTTGAAATGACAGATTCAGATGATTTGCACAGAATTATAGAGTGGTCTGCTTTCTTTTTAAATGTAATATAGTACTGGATTTTCTTGCAATTTTTTGTTGTTAGCTTTCACACTCCTTTCTAAATACTTGCTACACATTTGTACCTCAGGTTAGCTGGGTTCTCAATATATTTGCTTTTATACTCCAACTTACTCCTTTAACATTGACCAGCATTGTTTTTCAATGATGCAAAGTAAAACTAGCAAAAGTTCTGAAATATTTGCTATATAATGAAGCTATTTTTATAGTTTAGATATGCAAAGTGCAACTTTAATGTGTGTGCGTGTGTGTGTGTACACACACAGGATGGTTTCTGAACTGGCATAGGATTAATAACTATATGCATAGTGTTTGCAAAATGGGAATTACTGTTTTACAGAAGACCTGGAAACTGAGAGCAACACTAACTTCCTGTGAATTCTGAAAAGAATCAGCATAGTCCTCTGCCTTCTTTTCTTTCTTTCCCATGTCCCATTTCTTTAATGTGATTTACCCTGTCTCTTGTATTTTTTCATCCTCTTTTCCTACCACTAACTTCTTTATCTTCTTTCCCAGTATTCACTGAATATAATTACTCTCTCCTTCTCTTTTCTTAGGGTAATGCTTCTTTTCTGTCTCTCAAAATTAGCAGGCATATGCCTGAAGTATCATTCATTTATTTATTCATTACAAAGCATTATTACATCAGCCTGTCAAATAATAGGTATTTGTGAGTGTCCCTAAGTCCCATACTGAGCTTGTTGTTGTTAGGTGCCGTCGAGTCAATTCTGACTCATAGCGACCCTGCAAACAAAAGAACAAATAACGCCTGGTCCTGCGCCATCCTCACAATTGTTATGCTTGAGCCCACTGCTGCAGCCACTGAGTCAATCCATCTTGTTGAGGGTCTTCTTCTTTCTTGCTGACACTCTACTTTACCAAGCATGAAGTCCTTCTCCAGGGACTAATCCCTTCTGATAACATGTCCAAAATATGCCTTCTTTCCTTCTAAGGAGCATTCTGGTTGTACTTTTTCCAAGACAGATTTGTTCATTCTCTGGGAAGTCCATGGTATATTCAATACTCTTCGCCAACACCACAATTCAAAGGCTTCAATTCTTCTACAGTCTTCCTTATTCACTGTCCAGCTTTCGTGTGCATATGACACGACTGAAAACACCATGGCTTGGGTCAGGCAAACCTTAGTCTTCAAGGTGACATCTTTGCTTTTCAGCACTTTAAAGAGGTCTTTTTGCAGCAGATTTGCCCAATGCAATGTGTCTTTTGATTCCTGACTGCTGCATCCATGGGTGTTGATTGTGGATCCAAGTAAAATGAAATCCTTGACAAATTAAATCTTTTCTCTGTTTATCACGTTGTTGCTTATTGGTGCAGTTGTGAGGATTTCTGTTTTCTTTATGTTGAGGTGTAATCCATACTGAAGGCTATAGTCTTTGATCTTCATAAGTAAGTGCTTCAAGGTTGTGTCATGTGCATAACGCAGGTTGTTATTGAGTCTTCCTCCAATCCTGATGCCCCATTCTTCTTCATATAGTCCAGCTTCTTGGATTATTTGTGCAGCATACAGATTGAATAGGTATAGTGAGAGAATACAACCCTGGGGCACACCTTTCCTGACTTTAAACCATGCAGTATCCCCTTGCTGTTTGAAAGATTGCCTCTTGGTCTACGCACAGGTTCCTTATGAGCACAATTAAGTGTTCTGGAATTCCCATTGTTCACAATGTTATCCATAATTTGTGATGATCCACAAATGCCTTTGCATGGTCAATAAAACACAGGTAAACATCTTTCTGGTATTCTCTGCTTCCAGCCAGGATCCATCTGACATCCATCAGCAATTATATCCCTCGTTCGACGTCTTCTTCTGAATCCAGTTTGAATTTCTGGCAGTTCTCTGTCAATGTACTGCTGCAGCTGCTTTTAAATGATCTTCAGCAAAATTTTACTTGTGTGTGATATTAATGATATTGTTCGATAATTTCCACATTCGGTTGGATCATCTTTCTTGAGAATAGACATAAATACGGATCTCTTCCAGTCGGTTGGCCTGGTAGCTGTCTTAAAAATTTCTTGGCATAGATGAGTGAGCACTTCCAGTACTGCATCCACTTTTTGAAACATCTCAGTTGGTATTCCATCAATTCCTGGAGGCTTGTTTTTCACCAGTGCCTTCAGTGCAGCTTAGACTTCTTCCTTCAGTACCACTGGTTCCTGAACATATGCTACCTCCTGAAATGGTTGAACGTTCACCAATTCTTTTTGGTACAGTGACTCTGTGTATTCCTTCCACCTTCTTTTGATGTTTCCTCCATTGTTTAATATTTTTGATACATTATATTTAGTTATCAGTTTTAGCCAATTATAAAAATTTTGTGTTTTTGTTTTGTTTTGTTTTATTTGATATTGTTGGCAGTTTTGTTTTTAAAGGGTCCTCTATTTCTTTCTTCACTGTCCTTACTGTCAATTTTATCTAATTTAAAAAAAAAAAGTAGAGAAAGGCTGAAAGAAAGGGGCAAGCCAGAGAAAAAGTGACATTTTAATATTTTTAAAATGAGGAAAAGTTAGAATAATTTATGTTGTTCACAATTGTACTCATCAGTAGAAAAATTCAATCACTGCTTCAGTATATGGCTAATAACAGACACAGTTATCTGTGATTCTGAGACATACAAATATTTAGAAACTAAGTTTTAGAAGTGCACCAAATAAAACTTTAAAATATCGTATAGTTATTTAAAAGAATATTTGAAACTGTGCTTCAAATATTATTCTTAAAAAAATTCTCTTAATGATAAAATAAAGCATCTCCTAAATTTCTTATACACATGGAATATTTGCCTTTTTCTTTTTTTTACTACCTCTCATCTTTATTTTATATTGTATTAACAAAGAAAGCCTTTGCATAAAAACTTTTGCCCCTAAATAAATAAAATTTTGTATCACAAATAACAGACGCTGCTTTCCTTGTAATGTTTAAATTTCCAAATGATTTGTTAATGCATACAGAAGATTTTATTGGGGTTGTATTTATTTATTTATTTCCCTTCTGACATCATCTTCTGTTTCTTTTGACCCCATCTAGAAATTCTGGTTTCAGAACTTGCGCAAAGGAAGTGTTTCAGCCATTGACTAATTTACAAGAAAAGGTATCTTATGATTTTTGATAATAATACTGCCTTAAAAAGTATATATTGACATACAGGATTTTGTAATGCCTTAGAGTTTATATAACACATTAAAAAGCTCGTAAGATCAACTCAGTTCTCTAGGAGTATATGAAGACATGTAAGCCAGGCTAGATGCATTTATGTAGGACACAGTTGTTAGAACTCTGCACATCTCAGCAATATCTTGTTTGCTGAGGTGGAAGATATCAGAGGCCAGCATACTTGATATCAATACCCACTGATAAGACTGTGCACTTTGAAAAAGCCAAAAAAGGACACAAGAGGAAAAGCAGGCCCTCAAGCTAGTGTTCTTATAATCATACATTTATCTGCACCTTAAACTAATCACACTCAGAAACGCATAGAAATTCTATCCAATTTTAATTAGCTACTCGTTTTGGTTGATATGTTAAGCCAAAGTGGATATTTTAATAATAAATTATCCAGTTTTTCTGTGCTTAGAAGTCTATTTGAATTTTTGCTATCTGAAACTACAACCTCTGACTCTAAACTGCTGTCTAACAATCAATCACCGTACTCACACACCTGGGGAATTCCAATCTCCAATAGAACAATATATTAATGTGAATGTCCTAAAGCCAAAAGAAAAAAGCTATGTTATCTGATGATCACAAGAAAGAAATGGAAGGGCATAGGGATGTCTCCTCAGGAAAAGTTAAAGAAAATATCTTCCTTACCCCATGTTTCATCCCTGCTAATGAGCTAAAGAGTTATTTTTTCCTGAAATTCCTTTACCACAATATTCCTCATACTCTCTCCAAAAGAAGTAACCTACAACTTCAGGGAATTTAAAATGTTGCCTTTTTTTTTTTTTTTTGTAATCACCAATCACTGATCTAGGAAGTATTCCTAGAGTTCCAAGCCTAAATAACGTCTGTGGAATTAGAATTCCTTTATACATGTTATGTTGTTGTTGTTAGCTGTCCTCAAGACAGTTTGACTCATAGTGACCCTATGTACAACAGAAAAAAACTCTGCCCGGTCCTGTGCCATCCTCACAACTTTGCTATGCTTGAGCCCATGTTGCAACCACTGTGTCAATCCATCTCGTTGAGGGTTTTCCTCTTTTTCACTGACCCTCCACTTTAGCATGCATGATGTACTTTTCCAGGGACTAGTCCCTCTTGATACCATGTCCAAAGTACGTGAGACAAATTCTTACCAGCCTCACTCCCAAGGACCACTCTGGCTGTATTTCTTCCTAGACAAACTTGTTCATTCTTCTGGTACTCCATGGTATTTTCAATATTCTTCGTCATCACCATATTTCAAACGCATTAATTCTTCCTTGGTTTTCCTTATTCATTGTCCAGCTTCTGCATACATATGAAGCGACTGAAAACATCATGGTTTGGGTCAGGTGCATCTTAGTCCTTGAAGTGACATCTTTGCTTTTTAACACTTTAAAGAGGTCTTTTGCAGCAGATTTGCCAAATGCAATACATCATTTGATTTCCTGACTGCTGCTTCCACGGGCGTTGATCGTGGATCCCAGTAAAATGAAATCCTTGACAACTTCAATCTTTTCTCCACTTACCATGATGTTGTTTATTGGTCCAGTTGTGAGATTTTTGTTTTCTTTGTATTGAGGTGTAATCTACACTGAAGGCTATAGTCTTTGATCTTCATCAATAAGTGCTTCAAGTCCTCTTTGCTTTCAGCAAGCAAGGTTGTATCATCTGCCTATCGCAGGTTGTTAATGAGCCTTCCACCAATCCTGATGCCACATTCTTCTTCATATAGTCCAGCTTCTAAGATTATTTGCTCAGCATACAGATTGAATAAGTATGGTGAAAGGATACAACTCTGATGCACACCTTTCCTGATTTTAAAACATGCAGCATCCCTTTGCTCTGTTTGAACTACTACCTTTTGGTCTATATACAGGCTCCACATAAGCACAATTAAATGTCTGGAATTCCCATTCTTCACAATGTTATCCATAATTTGTGATGATCCACAAGTGGAATGCGTTTGTATAGTCAATGAAACACAGGTAAACATCTTTCTGGTATTCTCTGCTTTCAGCCAAGATCCATCTGACATCAGAAATGATATCCCTCATTCCACGTTATCTTCTGAATACAGCTTGAATTTCTGGCAGTCCCCTGTTGATGTATTTCTGCAATTGCTTTTGAATAATCTTCAGCAAAATTTTATTTGGGTTTAATATTAACAACATTGTTTGATAATTTATGTATTCTGTTTGTCATGAATTGAATTGTGTCCCCAAAAAGTATCTGTCAAATTGGCTGGGTCATGATTTCCAGTATTGTATAATTGCATACCATTTTGTAATCTGATGTAATTTCCTTATGTGTTATAAATTCAGTCACTATGATCTAATAAGATGGATTAATGGCAGTTACACTGATGAGGTATACAAGATTGGACAGTGTCTTAAGCCAATCTCTTTTGAGATATAAAAGACAGAAGTGAGCAGAGACACACGGGAACCTCACACCACCAAGAAAGTAGTGCTGGGAGCAGAGTGCGTCCTTTGGACCTAAGGTTCCTGTGCTAAGATGCTCCCAGACCAAGGGAAGACCGATGCAGCTCAAAGACCTTCCTCCAGAGCCAACAGGGAGAGAAAGCCTTCTCCTGGAGCTGATGCCCTGAATTCGGACTTGTAGCCTACTGGACTGTGAGAGAATAAACTTCTCTTTGTTAAAGCTATCCACTTGTGGTAGTTCTGTTACAGCAGCACAAGATGACTAAGACACTGTGGATCACCTTTCTTTAGAATGAGCACAAGTATTGATCTCTTCCAGTCAGTTGGCCAAGTAGCTGTCTTCCAAATTTCTTGGCATAGACCAGTGAGCACCTGCAGCACTGCACCCCTCTGTTGAAACATCTCAATTGGTATTCCGTCAAGTCCTGGAGCCTTGTTTTTCAGCAATGCATTTAGTGCAGCTTGGAATTCTTCCTTCAGTACCACTGGTTCTTGATCATGTGCTACCTCCTGAAATGGTTGAACGTTGACCAATTCTTTTTGGTATAGTGACCCTACGTACTCCTTCCATCTTCTTTAGATGCTTCCTATGTCGTTCAATATTTTGCCCATAGAACCCTTCACTATTGCAACTTAAGGCTTGAATTTTTTCTTCAGTTCTTTAAGCTGGAGAAATGACGAGCATGTTCTTCACTTTTGGTTTTCTAACTCCAGGTCTTTGCACATTTCATTATAATATTTTACTTTGTCTTCTCGAGCTGCCCTTTGAAATCTTCTGTTCTGCTCTTTTCCTTCATCATTTCTTCCATCCACTTTAGATACTCTACCTTCAAGTGCAAGTTTCAGAGTCTCTTCTGACATTCATTTTGGTCTTTTCTTTCTTTCTTGTCTTTTTAATGACCTTTTGCTTTTTTTATGCATGACGTCCTTCATGTCATCCCACAATTCTTGTCTTCAGTCACTAGTGTTTAATGTGTCAAATCTATGCTTAAGAGGGTCTCCAAATACAGGTGGGATATACTCAAGGTTGCACTTTGTCTTTTCGAGCCACCCTTTGAAATCTTCTGTTCAGCTCTTTTAGTCCATCATTTCTTCCATTTGTTTTAGCTACTCTGGGTTCAAGGGCAAATTTCAGGGTCTCGTCTAACATCTATTTTGGTTTATTCTTTCTTTCCTCTCTTTTTAATGATCTTTTGCTTTCTTCACGTATGATGTCCTTGATGTCATTCCACAATTCATCTGGTCTTCAGTCATTAGTGTCCAACACATCAAATCTATTTTTGACATGGTCTCTAAATTCAGGTGGGATATACTCAAGGTTCTACTTTGGCTCTTGTGGACTTTTTCTAATTTTCTTCAGCTTCAATTTGAACTTGCATATGAGAAATTGATGGTATGTTCCACATTTGGCCTCTAGCCTTGTTCTGACTGCTGATATTGAGCTTTTCCATCGTCTCTTTCCACAGATGTAGTCGATTTGATTCCTGTGTATTCCACCTGGCAAAGTCCAGGTGTATAAGTTGTTGTTTATGTTGTTGAAAAAAGGTATCTGCAATGAAGAAGTTGTTGGTCTTGTAAAATTCTATCATGCTATCTCCAGCATCGTTTCTATCACCAAGGCCATATTTTCCAATTACCAATCCTTCTTCTTTGTTTCCAACTTTCACATTCTAATCACCAGTAATTATCAATGCATCTTGATTGCATACTTGTAATTTCAGACTTCAGAAGTTGGTCAAAGTCTTCAATTTCTTCATTTTTGACTTTAGTGGTTGGTGCATAAATTTGAATAGTAGTCAAATTAACTGGTCTTCTTTGTAGGCATATGGATATTATCCTATCACTGATAACACTGTACTTCAGGATCTCGAAATGTTCTTTTTGACAATGAATGCAACACCATTCCTCTTCAATTTATCATTCTCAGTCAGTCATAGGATTGTTTGATTCAAAATGGCCAATATCAGTCCATTTCAGCTCACTAATGCCTAGGATGTCAATCTTTATGCAGTCCATTTCATTTTTGACAATTTCCAGTTTTCCTACATCCATACTTCATACATTCCACGTTCCTATTATTTTATGTTACAGCTATTTTTTCTCATTTTGAGTCATGCCACATTAGCAAAGTCTCAAAAGCTTGACTCCATTCATGTCATTAAGGTCGACTCTATTTTCAGGAGGAAGCTCTTCCCTAGTTGTATTTTGAGTGCCTTCCAACCTGAGTGGCTCATATTCTGGTACTATACCAGAAAATAATCTGATGCTATTCATAAGATTTTCACTGGCCAGGTCCTTCTTCCTTGTGTGTCTCTGTCTGGGAGCTCCACTGAAACTTGTCAACGATAGATGACCCTGCTGGTATTTGAAATAACGGTGGCATAGCTTCTAGCATCATAGCAACAGGCAAGCCACCACAGTATGGCAAACTGATAGAAGTGTGGTTATACATGTTAACATTACCATATTACCAAAAAAAACCACTTACATGTGAGTACTCCAAAGGTGTTCTCAGTCTTTCTATAGGAATAATAGAAATTCTTCTATGCCTCTTCTATGCTTCTATGCCTCTCTTCAAGCATTCATAAACCAGAATGCTTGAAGTGTTCCTAAAAGGAGTTGAAAAGAATAGAAAGAAGAGTACAAAATCTGAGAAGAAACTTGACTGATATAATCTTGGGAACTGTCAGTGAACCATGCTTTTTATTTGTGGTAAATTATGTCAGGCAATAGGGAAAACCCGGGACCTGGTATTGTCCCAGGAGTGAAGTTGGCCCTGCCTGACTAGAGGTGCAGTTGGACAGAGATGAACATCCTCTCCCATCATGTGATAGATTAATGGAGATCTTCAGAGGTCCAGGACACAGCAGAGCCTTAGGACAGTCCATAGACATCTCTTGCTTAGGTAATAACCTTGGTTCAGGGGAAATGTTCTGAATCCGAAGGAGGAAATACGAGTTAGGTAAGAGGAAAATGACTGCCCGCAGAAGTTGTTGTTGTTAGCCTCTGACTCGTGGTGACCACTCCCCATGTGGCCATAGATAAGTCACACAAATAGCAGCTTAGAACTGGATAGCCAAAGAAGCTTAGTCCTTACTGAGAAATGAGGTTCAGTGTGGGATCTGGATCTCAAGAAGTCACAGCACATTAGGTATTTCAGGACTCCACACTACTAAGGGCTTGTTAATAAAAGAGAAATCAGATTGGAGAACAGAGTTGAAATCCAATGCTAAGTGCTGGACACATGGATGGGGCCAGAGTAATTTAACATGACTGGAAGAGGAATTTAAAATTACTCTCAACTTTTAGTAATTTAAAATTACTCTGCGTTTATGGCTGCTTTTGTGAGTCTTGTTTGACATGGGTAACAGAGTGATACTGAGCCTACAGGAGAAAAGATCAGTAGGATTGAGTGGAAATAAATGGGGGTGGGGGGTGGAGTCAGAAATAATGAATCTGGGCAAAGGCTTACTCAATGCAAAGTCACTTCAAAGAATTCATAGGCCTCTATGGCAGTCTTCCTACTTACTCACAAGTCAAACACAGTTCGTGTGTGTGTGTGTGTGTGTGTGTGTGTGTGTGTGTGTGTGTGTGTGTGTGTCAATTTAGTTAAATTGCAATTAATTCATTCACATGATGTAATATTATATGGATATTTTAATTGTATATTATTTTGAATTATGCACTTTAACTTTTGTATTTTGAAGTCAATAATTTCTTCTGTTTTCAATTATTTTTGTAGGCTTTGAAATCTTAGAGAACTAAACACTGTGCCTACAATTCCTAATGAGAAAACAGCCCTATTTAATGATTAAAAATCCACAGCACCTTATATCAGAAGACATTCTAATTTCCACTTCTCCTTTCACTACAACAGTCCTATGATATGAAGTTCATATGTGTTTATCATCATTTTCTGTGGCTAGTAAAATTCCTCAGATTGTGATGATAAATGGCCTACATGTCTTATTTTTCAATGTTTTTGTGTTTTTTCAATTTTTTGTGACTATACAGATGCTTACAGTAAGGTGCTAGCAAGATGCTTTCTTAAAAATAATTTATCTTGTTTACTAATTCATTATTGCTACAAAAAGGTGAACAGTCCAAAGTAATAACTCCGACATTATAGCTCTTTTATTTCTTCTTACCCTGGTTTCAGAATCCTTAGACAAGGACTAAAGAGATCTAAAGAGGTGGCAGATAGTAGCACTTAAGAAACTGATGTTTGAGCCAAACTGTCTGTTTTCAAATCCTAGTTTTGCTGTTTACTAGGTATACAACATAGGGAATCTTGAGCAGGCCACTTACATTCTCTTGGTCTTATGTTCTTCATCTGTTAAAGGGTATCATTAAGAGCATTCAATAAATTAACATAGGGGAAGCATTTAGAACAACACCTGTCATAGAGTACCATCATAGTGTTATTATTATTATTGTCTTTGGGAACTAAGACTACAATCTTCTATCAATTGCTTTGAAATCTGCAGTCAACCTTTTTTTAAAATTACACTTTGACCTTACTGGCAGCAACAGAAGCCAAAGGTATATTCCTCTCTCAGTCATTTTCAAATGATACCAATAATTCTAAAATTAAATAAACACTAAACACTGTGGTTTATTACTATAGCATGCTTTTAAACTTCCTTATCACTGAGTGGTAAAACAATAATGAATCTAGTGTTTCAATATAGTTGTTTAAATCAAAACCATGTTCATAATCAATCAAGATACCATGTGTTAACTTTAATATGTATTGAAAGACAGAAGCCACGTATATAATTATTAGAAACTCTGTTATCACAGTTTACACAGCTGAGCTCCCAATGTGATCAGATCCAGAGCTGTAATTACTATAAATAGCTAGTTCTGAGTAGTGTGAAAGCAAAACAAGTAGCTTTGTTTAAATATTTTTTCTGTGATTTTTCTCCTTTTCCTTTATTTGGCATTTATTTATCATCACTTAGTTTTTATCATGTTTGACACTTTTCTCTTTGTGCCTGAACTTTGATGTTCTCAATGGCACTGGGCCAGAAAGATATAAAAATGCAGAGCTACGTATCTGAAACACCAACATTATGAGCATGTGTGTGTGTTTTTTGAGGTCTCACAGGTACTGGGAGAAAAGAAAACAGAATCCTTACCACCTCATCATTAATAGAAAACTGAAACCGGTGGCGTGCAGAACGAAATCCCACGGACTACAGACTTCTACGCATCTCTTATTTATAACAATATATCTACATTAGGCAGAGCCTGTCCATATTTTTATGACTTAATTGCTTTTCACTCTTTGCATTTATAACACCAATCTACTGTGTCTTTCAACATACATCCCAGAGAAAGGAAATAGAAAATAAAGCACATTATTCAGTAGGATTTCATTGTGCCCTGAGGGTAAAAAGCAGGCATGTACAAATGGAAACGCATTTGAAAGCCTTCCCCACTGAAATATGGCAGGAGGTAAAGCACTTCGTTAGGATAACATCGATGGCAAACTGCTTCACACAAAGTGCTACATTTGCAAATAAGGCACAAAATTGACTGTCAAGGAGATGTAAGACCATAGCAGATTCCAATCCATTTTGCACAAAGTCCTGTATGGAAATACTGTACCTGTGCAACTCCAAGATTTAGATTTCATAAACTGTTGGTAGAGTTTCACCATTGAATCTTCATTAGGTTCTGAAATAAGTCCTCTTTATAATGACATTGTGTGAAGGGCACAGTTACATCCAGGAAGTCAATGGACACTGTATTGATATGCTTAGAGAATGACTGTCAAAAATAATCCACATTCCCTTAATTTTAAGGGTATATAGTAACATATCCTAATGTTATAATAATCATAATTTTATATCACATGGCAAAATGCATGATTAAAGATAATGTCAAAAGCTTTTCAACATTCAGGGTCAGACACATAAAAAACCAAAACCCCTACTATTCTGCTCATATTGACTTCCATTACTGACAAGCTTATTAGCATGTAATATGTATGTTTGCTTGCTGAGTTATCTACACGTGACTTAAAATCACCTTTTTAAAAACAACGCACTATTTTAATATTTAACTGCCTCCTTACCACCCCCTTCTTCCAAACTATTATTATATCTTTTTGCTCTACCCTTCCTCCCCACTGAGCCGTTGTTCTGAGTAAGAGTCAAAATCTTCACAAATCTCCCTGTTATCTATTATATTGATAAATATCTCTTGCCATTTGATATCCCTTATGTAAAAAAGCTTTGACATTAATTCCTCTAGTGTCCCTAGTGTCCAGGGTGTAAAAAGCTTGACTCCATATGGCTAGGTATTGTGCTTTGTTTTGTTTTCCCTACATAAAGGAAATATATAACTTGTTGCACTTCCTCTTGGCCTTGGAGTTTAAGAAACTTAGATTTAATTACTACTCTTACATGTGGTATGCTTCTTATACTTATTATGTGATTTCTGGTGTTTCTAGTTCTCCTTTTCTGAAGAATTTTGATCTCTTTTTTCACCTCAATTTCAACTATGCTGTCAGGGTATGAGCTCCTAAAAGGTAGGGAAGTGTGTTATTTTTTTGTATCCCCAAGTGTTATAGTGCCTGTGGCAAAGATGTGTTGAATTTTATGTATGTGAATATTTAGTCTTTTTTAGGAAGAGGTACAGCTATATTTATAAGTATATATGGAATTTAAAAGGCTTACAATTATATATTGCTTGGAATAAATTATTTGAAAGAGCTACATAACACTATGGTTATTTCAAGATGGTATTTCCACTTGGGCTTTAGTTTTAAGTTGCCATCCTGGGTTTTTGAAATTACAGATAAGAATCACCCAGGATGCTTGTCAAACATACATATTATACAAAATCAAAAAATGTAACAGAGAGATTTGATAATCTGTAGATATAACATATACCCCAGATGATTCTCAACAAGAAAGTTAAGGAGTGGCTGATGTATAGTGCTTAAAGAGAAACACTGCAGTGTACACTAAAAGAAGAGTCTAATGTGAAAGCATCCCAGAATTGAGGAAGAAATGAAAGTGATTATGAGAAACAGCTGGGGGCTTCCTCCTGGAGCAGGACCAGTGATTTGGAGGTAGACACTGACAGACCTCCGTAAGACTCCTGTTGCCCAAGGTTCCAACAGAAGCAGATGGAGTGTCAATCTGGGAAAACTAGATAGCTTGAAGGACCCATTTCCTTTCCATGTCTGTGTGAGTCACTTCTAAAATCTAGTGTAGGAATGAACGAAAGGAGAGAAGAAAGCAAGAAGAGGTCACTGGGAAGGTTGGCACTACAGGTCTTTCAACATCTGCCTTCCTGAGGAAGAGAAAAAATCATCACCCTACCAGGACATCTGGGGACATGTGAAACCAGACACTTAGCACATACATAACTCAGGTCCAAAAGTACTGATAAAAGCAGTGGCCTTAAAAAAAAAAAAAAAAAAAAAAAACTTGAGAGCTAAATATTAATAAAACGATTCAACCTGTTCTACCTTTTTCTTTTAAGATTTAATAAACTATACTCTTTTCTTTCCCCCTCTCTCCTTCTCTCTACTAAATTTATCTCAGTTTCTCACATGTAATAACATTCTCTTTAGCTTTGGTTTCTTTCCTGTGTCTTTCAAACAGATAACACAAAACAGTCTTTCTTTCTTTCTCTCTTTGTCTCTCTGCATTGTCCCATTTTGGAGGCAAAAAACTACTATTATTCTAGCTGATACACATTAGAGAAGTTCATGCTTTTAATAATATTTATAGAGTTCCTGTTGGCTTAATAAGTCACTGAGAAGAGAATAATTAGAGAATAAGGGACCATGCTGGTCACAGAAGGTACAGTAACCAGCAAGAGGCAGTTCCTGATTCGTTAAGTGCCTAGTGGAATAGGCAGAGAAATACGAGGGTAAGTCAAAAAGTATTGCTACGAAATCATAGAAACCTTTATTAAACCAAAATATCAAAATGTGAAGCTATTGTTTCTAGACATATCCTCCATTTAGGTCTATACACTTCTTAAAGGCAATCTTTCCATCTCTCTAACCCCTCCCTGAAGAATTCTGCACTCTTCGAATTATACCACAACAAAACGGCAGTTTTAGCGTCCTTGAGGGATGCAAATCATGTTCCTTTTAAATGTTCTTTGAGTTTTGGGAACAAAAAGAAGTCTGAAGGAGCAAGGTCAAGGCTGTAGGGTGGATGGGGTAAGGGTTCCCAGTGAAATTCTCCTAGGACAGACCTTGCTCCCTCAAAGAATGAATAGATACATTGTCATGATGGTAAAAAATTCCTCGGCACAATTTTCCTGGCCTTTTTCTAACCAATGCAGTTTTCAATTTTCTTAAAACTTCTTCATAATAAGTTCCTGTGATCATCCTGTGTCCTTCAAGAAAATCTATCAAGATTAGTCCTTTGGAATCCCAAAAATCAGTCACTATAATCTTCTGAGCAGCCTTCCCTCTCATGGCTCATTTTTTAGGTCTTCCTGACGTTCCTTAAAATGCTTAATCCATCTAAAAACTGTTATTTTATCTACATAAATTTGTTACAAGGAAAGATTCAATGATTTGGGAAGATGTTTGCTTGAGTTTTAATAAAAATTTGATATTAGCCCTGACTTCAAAATCATTTTCTTCCATAGCATGAAAAGTATTCCTTTTTTTTGAAGGCACCCTAATGAAACTAAGACAATTGTTATTACTGAGAGAACTTATCTGCAGTCATCCACTGATTG
Source organism: Trichechus manatus latirostris (assembly GCF_000243295.1). Lineage (NCBI taxonomy): Eukaryota > Metazoa > Chordata > Mammalia > Sirenia > Trichechidae > Trichechus > Trichechus manatus. The sequence continues at coordinate 4,372,037 of NW_004444128.1, read as the reverse complement.
CAGAGACATGTTTAAACACGTTTTGTTTGGAATAAACCCATGCATGTATGAACTGGAACCTTATTAGCAATATTTTCTGACTTGCACCTGAAGAGTACCATTGAGAGGGTAGAATCATAACAGAGACAACCAACAGTTACAGAAAATGCTCTATTTTTTATCTGATTGTCATGTAACAAATTAGCCCCAAACTCAGCCAATTAAAATAATGCAGTTTCTGTGGGTCAGAAATCTAGGCAAAATTTAGCTAGGTCATCTTGTTAAGGGTTCCTTCCAAGGCTGCAACCAAGACATCATTCTACAACTCGTCTAGTCTTCAGTCATTAGTGTTCAACACGTGAAATCTATTCTTGAGATGATCTCTAAATTCAGATAGGATATACTCAAGGTCATACTTTGGCTCTTGTGGACTTTTCTAATTTTCTTCAGTTTCGACTTGAGCTTGCATAGGAGTAACTGATGGTCTGTTCTGCAGTCGGCCCCTGGCCTTGTTCTGACTGATGATATTGAGCTTTCCCATCATCTCTTTCCACAGATGTAGCTGATTTGATTCCTGTGTACTCCATCTGGTGAGGTCCACGTGTATAGTTGTTGTTTATGGTGTTGAAAAAAGGTATTTGCAATGAAGAAGTCGTTGACCCTGCAAAATTCTATCATGCGATCTCTGGCATCGTTTCTATCACCAAGGCCATATTTTCCAACTACCAATCCTTTGTTTCCAACTTTCGCATTCCAATCACTAGTAATTATCAATGCATCCTGACTGCATGTTCAATCAATTTCAGACTGCAGAAGTTGGTAAAAATCTTCAGTTTCTTCATCTTTGTTCTTAGTGGTTGGTGCGTAAATTTGAATAATAGTCGTATTAACTGGTCTTCCTTGTAGATGTATGGATATAATCCTATCACTGACAGTTTTGTACTTCAAGATAGATTTTGAAATGTTCTTTTTGAGGATGAATGCAGTTTCATTCTTCTTCAAGTTTTACCTAGCAAAGAAAATTTGTGCAAGAGAAAACTGCAAGGAAAATCAATGTAAGGCAAAGCTGGAATCTTTCAATTCAGTTTAAATATTTTTTCTCTATTTAAAATTATCCCTAAACTCCCATATATTTAATCAGAATTTTCTGTCCTTCTCCAGGGACTGGTCACTCCTGATAACATGTCCAAACTACATAAGACAAAGTCTCACCATCCTCCCTTCTAAAAAACATTCTGGCTGTCCTTCTTCCAAGACAGATTTGTTTGTTCTTCTGGCAGTCCATGGTATATTCAATATTCTTCGCCAACACCATAATTCAAAAGCATCCATTCTTCTTTGGTCTTCCTGATTCATTGGCCAGCTTTTGCAGGCATATGAGGCGACTAAAAATACCTTGGCTTGTGTCATCTGCACCTCAGTCCTCAAAGTGACATCTTTGCTTTTTAACAGTTTAAAGAGGTCCTTTGTAACAGATTTTCCCAATGCAATATGTCATTTGATTTCTTGACTGCCATTTCTGTGGGCGTCGATTATGGATCTAAGTAAAATGAAATTCTTGATAAACTTTAATATTTTGTCCATTTATCATGATGTCGCTTATTGGTCCAGTTATGAGGATTCTTGTTAACAGGAGGGACCAGCACTTGAAGATGGACATCATGTTGGTAAAGTAAAGGATCAGTGAAAAAATGGAAGACCCTCAACAAAATGGGTTTACACAGCGGTTACAAAAATGCATTCAAATATAGCAATGACTGTGAGATGGCACAAGACCAGACAGTATTTCATTCTATTGTATACAGAGTCACTGTAAGTCAGAACCAATTTGATGGCACCTGACAACAACATCCAGTATGGGGTTCGTTGAGCTTCTTGCGTGGTAACCTCCTCGACTTTCATGATATTTGGTAAGTTTTCAGCCAATCTATCTTCAAAAATTCTCTCTGAACTTTTCTTTTTACCTCCTCTTCTGAAATTAGTATTACACATATATGATTCCTCTTGATGGTGTCCCATATAACTTAGGCATTCTTCATTTTTCTTCATTTTTTTGTCTCATTGTTCTTCAAACAAATTAGTAATAAGGGAATTTGTCCTCTGTTTTGCTGATTATTTCTTCTATTGATTCAGCTCTTTTATGTCCTTCCATTGAGTTATCTATTTCTGATATTTTATTGTTAATCTTCTGACTTTCTAGTTGTTGTTTCTGTATGGTTTCTAATTATCTTTTGAGTTTGTCATTTTGTTCTTGTAGTTTTTTCCTGAATTCTTCATTTTGTATGTGTGTGTGTGTTCCTTTATCTCTTTAAGGATCCTAAACATAAGTCTTTTGAATTCATTCTCAAGTAGTTTCATTATTGTTTTTTTTCTCTAACATGTTTTCTTTCCCTTTATTTTACTCAATTGTTTGAGCCATCTTATTCTGTTTTTTCATGATTTTTTATTGTCTGCTGTCTCCGAGGCATTAAGGTGTTATTATACTTACTTATATATGTATTTATTGTCTGTTTTGTCTTCATTTTTTATAGTTTTATTTTGATATATCAGGGCAGGCAGGATCAGCATGCTCCACTGAGTGCTAGTCTGGTGGCAAAGGCATACTCATCACCTGTCTCCAGGCGGGCGAGCCAGTGGCATGTAGGAGGAGTGCACATCACTGTTCACTGGCCATGTGGAGCTGCTGAGGGTGCGCTAGGAAGGTGCAGACTTCTGCCTGTCATCAGTCCAGTGGCATGAGTGTCCAGTGGTACTTGTTGGGTGAGTGGGGTGGCAGATAGAGGGGTGTGGTGGGAGACCAGGGATGTGGGAGTGCACTCTACCACTCACAAGGTGGGCAGGGCCATGGGCAGGGAGTTGTTGTGGGAAACCAGGGACACGGGCACACTCTTTGCTCCTCACTGGGTTGGTGGGGTGGCAGGCGGGCACTGTGGCAGGTGACCAGCAGTGCAGGAGCACTTACTGCCACTCACCGGGTGGGCAGGGAGGAGGGGGAGTGGAGGTTGCGACAGGGCAGGGAGGAAAAGGGGGGTTTGTATTGTGGTCCCCAAGTGGAGGGGTTTGTGCCATTAATCACCATGAGGGTGTGGAGGGGAGCATGCTCCTCTGGTTACCAGGTATGGGTACCTGGCCACTTCCTACTGGCTGCAGCCAGCAACTGGGACCTGGTCCCGACCAAGTGTGAGGGGGGTCTGCCTGGTGTCTGCTCAGGTGGAGGACCTCCTGCTGACATTCTATAAATCCATTACTCTGTTTGTCACCCACTCTAATGGTCAGGAAACACCACGAGTGAGTAGTCTTGTCTCTGGATCTTGGCTCCTCCCTCCCTGCTCTGTGAATGACAGGATCCCTGGAGCTCTTGCCCTCATTCCTGTACTTCCCCTCCTTAGATCCGGTTCATGTCCTGCTCACCTTGCTTTACTCCGGATATGTCTATACACTTTCTCTGTCTCCCGCTGGGAATTCTGTAAAGCTGATTTCCTGTGCTCCTCACCCAGGATGGCTGCTGTCTTTGTCTCAAGATGGCCATGCTGTGCTAGCCAGCTGGCAGGGCATCTCCGCTCCATATCTCTCCTTGTTCACTGTTTTCACTCAGTTTCTTCTTTCGATTGATATTTGTTCTAATTCTTCATCCTTCTATTTGATGTTCAGAGTTCCAGGATTGTCATTTGTATCTGTTTCACTTTGTTTCTGAAGTCTTTGCTGTAGAGGGATGGCATCGTATGTCTGACTAAGCCGCCATCTTGAGCTGTTTCTGCATGACCAGGCTTTATCAACACTCATTTTTACCATTTTGGAGGTGCTTTTAATTTTTTCAGTCACTTAATTTTCCCAAAGCTACTTCAATATACATTAATGATATATTCAGGACATTTAAATTATATGTTGTCTTGAAAATCAGGTACAATTCTTTTAAAATTCCTTTACCATATCTGTTATTCAATGGATATTTAAGAATTTAGTTTTATTTAAAATTTCAGAAAGGACGATTTATAATTACATCACAGTTTAATTCTACTTTACATATTTAATTTTTATTATTCATTTCTTACTAAATGTTCTTTTACACATTTGAATTTTGAGAGATTTTTGGTATTAAAAAAGATTCCTCAAAAAAATGGAACTATTAGCTCCTACCTCTTAGATAAAGCAATAATTGGTAAAATGAACTCATGCACAGTTAGTGTGATTTCAAGATACTGAAGGAAATTAATAGAGAACAAGTGTATAATTAAATCAGAATTGGCTATGTTTCTGGATCTTCTTCCTGCTGAGGGAATACAGTTAGCTTCGCCTATACAATGGGGACATAAAATAGTCTCATATAAAAATGAAAGTTCTAATAATGCTTTCTTGGATTAGCAGTTAAACAAACATAAACATTTGTGAAGAAAAAAAGTCTAAAAAACCAAATGAAAAATGGTACCAATTTCAGTGCAAGAATAGAAGCAATGAGCAGACAATGAATACAGAAACAAGAGTTTTCCTATAAGGGAAGAATAAGAGAAACAATGAACTTAAATTACTAGTGAGGAAATTATGCAAATATGCACTAAGTTTTCTTTGGAAGACTTGCGATCAGATACAGATTATAAAATACAGTCAACAATTGCAACAGGCTAGCATTTGGTAACTGATACCAATAATTACAACACAGTTGTATTTGTTCTCTATTGCTGTGTAACAAATTATCCCAAATTTCGTGGCTTAATAAACACCTATTTATTAACTCATAGCTCCTGTAGTTCAGGAGTTCAAGTAAGGAGGGGTTAGCTGGATCTTCTACTCACCCAGCTGAAATCATGGTGGTTGCTGTGGCTCAATTCCTTTCTGGTAGTTACGATCTTCTTCCAAGTTCACGTGGTTACTGGCAGAATTTAGTCCCTTGCTCCTGCAGATCTGTGAGGAGTAAGTCCTTTGCAAAAGCCATACAGCCATGGTTTTCTCTGTTCCTCTCCCTGCTGACATCTTTAGGCCTCAGAACAAACCACCACACCTATTGAGGCCTGATGGTTGTTTAAAAAAATACAAACCCACTGCCATTGAGCCAATTCCAACTCATAGTGATCCTATAGGGTCTCCGAAGCTGTAAATCTTTATGGGAACAGATTGCCTCACCTTTCTCATTCAGATCAGTCGGCTGGTTTGAACCATAGACATTTTGGTTAGCAGCTAAACACTTTAAACACTGTTCCACCAGAGCTCCTTTGATGTTTGTTAGCAGGGTTGAAAAGATACAATTATGGGCTAACTACCACACCCCTCCTCAAGAAGTCAGGGGGCATAATGCAGTAGGATGTTTGTTAGCAAGCTTAAAAAGATACAATTAGTCACTTAAGCTGGGGGTAAAAAACAAACAAACAAACCCAAACAGCTGATAGAGGAAGTTCTCTTGGTCTATTCAGCTACGGTGCAGGTGGGTCACACAGAACATAAGCTTACAGTCCACCTAAGTGGACTTACCTGACCAGGGGGAGACTGGCAGTAGGTCCCATTTAAACCCCTCACCCATGGCACAAAGTGAGGTGTGTAAGAAAGAGTCGTCATGTCTACCCAGATCCTTTTTGAGGGGGACTGTTCATGATGGAACTTTTCTGGTTGTATGTGGTTTGATTCTTGTAATAAAAGCTACTTTCCACGTGCTAATGTGTGTTCAGGAACTGATTAGAAGGACGTGATGTTTATGGAGCAGTCTGTATTAGTTACTGGTGCCCTTTTTCTAATAGCCTCCTGGCTATCTGGAAATAGAGTACATCCTGTGAACACTATGCAGATTTGGAGTGTTGTTTTACAAGGTCTTACCTGTCCTTCATTTTTTTTTTTTCCTAGTTGTCAGCCAAGGACCACTCTTAGTTCCTTAAATCAGCCCTCAGATCCTAGCCATGTGTTACCCTCCATAGGTAGTTCACAACGTAATTGTTTCCCTTCTTCCAGGCAAACAGGAGAGTTTCTCTTTTAAGAATTCCTTGATTGAGTCAGTCCCACCAAGGATAAATTAACTTTTTATTAATTTAAAATCAACTAATTGAAGAGCTTATTTATATCTGCAAAATTCCTTTACCTTTACTATATAAGGTAACCTTGTCGTGTTGTTGTTGTTATTTGGTGCCATTGAGTTGGTTCCGACTCATAGCTACCCTATGTACAACGGAACGAAACACTGCCCAGTCCTGCGCCATCCTCACAATCATTGTTATGCTTGAGTCCATTGTTCCAGCCACTGCGTCAATCCATCTCGTAGAGGGCTTTCTTCTATTTCACTGACGTTCTACTCTACCAAGCATGATGTCCTTCTCCAGGGACTGGTCACTCTTGATAGCATGTCCAAAGTATGTGAGATGAAGTCTTGCCATCCTCTCTTCTAAAGAGCATTCTGGCTGTACTTCTTCCAGACAGATTTGCTTGATCTTCAGGCAGTCCCCGGTATACTCAATACTCTTCGCCAACACCATAATTCAAAGGCATCAATTCTTCTTTGGTCTTCCTTATTAATTGTCCAGCTTTCACATGCATATGAGGTGACTGAAAACACAGGTGTACGTTAGTCCTTAAAGTGACATCTTTGCTTTTAAACACTTTAAAGAGATCTTTTGCAGCAGATTTGCCAATGCAATGTGTTGTTTGATTTCTGGACTGTTGCTTCCATAGGCATTTATGAACCTTGTCATAGGAGTGCTATTTCATCATATTCACAGTTTCTGCTCATACCCAAGGGAAGGGGATAATGCAAGATATATACAGCAGGTGGCAGGGATATTGGAAGCCATATTAGAATTATGCCTACCAACTCTGCCTTCTGTTCCTGAATTATTGGCATCCTTCCTAAACGCAATATACATTCACCCTGTCCCAGGGTTCCCAAGAGTCTTATCCCATCATAACATCAGCTCAAAGACCAAAATCTCATAATATATATCTGATTCTATCATCAGCCCGAAATCGAAAATAAAATCTAAATCTTATCAGTCCAAAGTCCAAAATCCCATTATCTAAATCATCCAAATCAGGTGTGGCTTTGGCTCCTGTTTTAAGTATAGCTCCTTGGGGTACAATTCTGTTCAATCATTCACTTCCACCTGGCTGCATTCATAAGCCCTCTTACAAAATGGCAATTTGCTTTATTGTTGAAGCCAGCACAAGAGCATTTCTCTAAACTCCCAAATTCTTTTAAAGGGCTCATCTGATTAGGTCAGACTCACTCAGGATAATCCCACTTTTCCTTGAATCAAACCTGAATAGAGACCTTAATTGCATCTGTAACTTTTTTCTTTTGCTATACAATATGTTATGGGAGTGATATCCCATCATATTCATTGGTCTAGTCCACAATCAAGGGGATGGGATAATACAGATGTGTATATATCAGGAGGTGGAAATCTTGGATGCCATTTTAGAATTATGTTTACCACAGTAATTTAAAGATCTAAGATCACTTGCCCAAAGCTATTTTGAACTAGAAGCATGCAGACAGGAAAATAAAATAATAAAACCTTGACATATTTCCTATTCATTCAGGCAGTTCAAATATAATTCCAAATTTTGTGAACTATTGATTTATGGAATGTATAATTTGGATTAAGAGAGAGGGGAGAGGTTGTATAGATGGCACCATGTGGTTGAAGTTAAAACATCTGAAAGTTAATCAAAATAAGTATGGATGGGTGTGATGGTTAGATTGTGTGTCAACTTGGCTAGGTCATGATTTTCAGTGTTTATATGTGATCACTCCTATGATTGAATTATGCTGTGAGTAGTCAATCAGATGAAAGGAAGTTTCCTTGGGGGTGTGGCCTACATCTGAATATAAGCAGACATTCTGGCTTTTTGCTCACTCGGGATCCTGCGGCTGCCTCCTGTCGTCTCACCTCCAGTTCTTGCAATTTGAGCTGTCAGTTTATCTGCCAAACTTGGGATTTGTCGATCTTCACAGCCTGTGAGCAGAGCCCTGCCTTCTGACCTGCCTATCTTGGGTTCATCAGCCCCTGCAACTACGTGAATCAGGAGAAACCTTGCGGTCTTGCCTGCCAATCTTGGAATTTGTCAACCTTCACAGCCGTGAGCGGGAGACCTGTTCTCCGACTTGCCGATCTCAGGCTTGACAGCTTCTGCGGCTCCGTGAATTGGGAAAGGCCTCTACCCTGATCTACGGACTTGGGATGTTCTAGCCTCTACAATTGCATGAGCTGTGTCCTTGATATACATCTCTCTCTATATATAATTATACGTTTTACTGGTTTTGCTTCTCTAGAGAACCCAGCATAAGACAATAGGGGTCTTAGTCATCTAGTGCTGCTATAACGGAAATACCACAAGTGGGTGGTTTTAACTAAGAGAAATTTATTTCCTCACAGTCAAAGTAGGCTAAAAGTCCAAATGCAGGGCATCAGCTCCAGGGGAAGGCTTTTTCTCTCTGTTGGCCTTCTCTTCAGTGTTCCCCCAGACTAGGAGCTTCTCTGTGCAGGGACCCCAATCCAAAGGACACACTCTGCTCCCAGCACTGCTTTCTTGATGGTATGAGGTCCCCAACTCTCTGCTTGCTTCCCTTTCCTTTTATCTCTGAAGAGATAAAAGGTGGTGCAGGCCACACCCCAGGGAAACTGCCTTTACATTGGATCAGGGATGTGACCTGGGTAAAGGTGGTGTTACAATCCCACCCTAATCCTCTTTAACATAAAATTCCAATCACAAAATGGAGGCCAGCCACACAATTCTGGGAATCATGGTCCAGCCAAATTGATACACACATTTTTTTGGGGGACATAATTCAAACCATGACAATGGGTAAGACCAAAGGAGAAACAAATAATAAAGGGAATAACTGTCTACAGAATTAATACAAGTATCAAATAATGAGGTATGGCTATTAATTTACGCACAAAGCTTATGGGAGCATTTCTAACATGCATGATGAGATTGATGTGGTTTTAGAACCTTCTTTTCAGATATATTTGGAGATTAATTGACAATGATCAGAGGACTACTGAGTCCTGGTACTGAAGGAATCGTGGGATGTGGGTTGTCATGATGAAAATATAATATTAAAAGCCATGAGCATAGTCTGCCAAAAATGCTTGGAAGCACAAAATTCAGGGCTATATTACCAGTGTTTTTTTTATGTACTGATGGAAAACAGTAATAATAAATACTATTTTGACACTGTTAGAGAACAGAACCATTCGATGTTTCACAACTGAGGTAACTAGTTTAATGGCCGAATTCTCTTTCTCTGATGTTTTAACAATCACCAAAAATTTTCAAGTGTGATATAAGTTATCTCTTGCCATTCTGCATTTGCCCCAAAGCCAAAAACTAGGCCCATACTGGGAGGGAATTTTGAAGATGCTAAAATAATGGGGGAGTTTAGTATTGTAAGTTTATGCAAAAGTGTATCACTGCCAGATGGACTTCGATTACACCTTTGCCTACCCCTATGATACCTATATGTGCACAAGTGAAATAAAGCATCCTGAAGTCTTATGAATTAGCAGTCTCTATTCCAACTATATTCTTCTGCAACCCTCCTGCATCCATTGGTCTGCTATGAACATGAAATCTCAGGCCTGGTATCTAAAAGGGTAGTTTTGAGCTAAGTCGCCAATCTCTCTAGAATGATTTTCTCAATCTTTAAGCGTGCACAATGTTTAGTAAAGATAAAACAGATATTCAAGTACCATATTATTCATCCAAAGAGCTCACGTATAGTTAATAAGAAAGCAAATTGGGAAGATGTGATTACAAAAACAATTAACAGAGGAGGAGGGGAGCAATTACCACCTCATGGGCCTTTTTGTCCTTGAATGCCAAACGGGAGTTCTTAAGGAAAGGAAGAAGAAATACACTTTAGGAAGAAAGGCACAGAGCTGTGAATAGGCACAGTATGTTTAGAGAACAGTAGAGCAGGAACATGGGACATATTGGAGAATGGCAGAATATTAGTGGTTTTAAACTTCTTTAAACATCTGGGCTTTTGTTTTTGTGTTTTTTTTTAAGTCTCTGAAACTTTTTCAAATAAGATCTCATGGCACTTGGAGTATATCAAAGCAGAGCTACACTGGTGTTCGGAGGCTCTTCAGAGTTCTACGTATGGGACTTCTTATCTCAAAAACAAGAGAAGGTAAAGAGATAAGAGAAAATAAAGCTTATGTGTGAATGCACTATTTAACAAAGGTCCTATCTGCTAAATTCATACATTATAGTCTGGATACCAAAAAAAGAAAAAAGGAATAATATTATTATAGTAGATTTTTGTTGTTGTTGTTGAAGGACTACTTAACTCATAATAATCCTCTACCCAATCTTTTCTGACAACTGCACCTGGAACCCAGGATCAGCTTCCGGAGGCTATGTCTGCTTTGTGTGACCCTTCCCACTTGGCAAAGAACAGTTGATCTAGGTGTAGAAAACCAACTCAAATGAAACCCGTAAGATTATCTTTCCCAGAAATTTAAACTTGGAACAAAGAGAGCAAATGTTCTCCAGTGTTCTTGGCAGTTCTCTAGAGCAAAAACAATAATAAAAAACCAGTTGCCACTGAGTCAATTCTGATTCATGGCAACCCCATGTGTGTCAGAGTAGAACTGTACTCAAGAAGGTTTTCAGTGGCTGATTTTTCAGAAACAGACATGGACTCAAACCTCCAACCTCTTGCTTATCTGACAAGCCTGTTAACTTTTTGTAATACCCAGGGCCAAATCCAGTTACTGCCTGTCTTCGTGTGATCTGAAAGATAAGAAAGGTTTTATATGTTTTAAATGGTTGAGAAAAAAATCAAAAGAATAATATTTTATGGCATGTAAAAACTCTATGATAGTCACATTTCAACATACATTAATAAAGTTTTAGTGGAACAGAGTCATGGTCATTTTTTAATGTATGGTCTAGGAGCTTTTCTGCTGCAATGGTGGAGCTGAATAGTTGCAACAGACACTGTAAGGCCTACAAAGCCTAAAATGGATTGCTTTTAGTCTGAGGAAAAGACAATGAAGTATGTAAATCTGTCCTGGTTCAATCCCTTCTTAAGTCTTATTTGCTCAACTGTTTCTTTGATGACATAAACTCTTCCAGTCTCTTGCCATTAAGGTTACTGTTATGTTTGAGCTAACCAGAGTCAGCTTGCATTGCTTGCAACCAAAAGAACATTAACTAATATAATTATCTAATGACTTAGTCCAAGAAATCCATTAGTTTTAAATAATTATAGAGCCTTATTGACCATTTTAAGTAAATTTACCAGTGAATTAGTGAAAACAAACAAGCAAAACAAAACGTTCATTTTAAAAAATGTCTAACTGAAAAAAATTTGCTTCAGTTTCTCTTAAATGGACAGTTAAAATTGTTAATGGAATTTACGTTGTATAAACAGGCTCCTGTGGGGTCTAAAATTATTAATGCCATCTGCAGAAAGTCAATGATTTCTGGGCATCAGGATTTAAATAGAAAGCCTATGGTTTCCATAAGGATTCCATCAGGACCACACGAGGGAATAGGCGGGCAGGGTGTGGGAATTATACTCTTAAGGCTGCGCTAGACGAAAACTGATTTTTTTTTTTTAAACTTTCCTTGATTTTGAGCATGATCCTTATTGACTCCTCATATTACCCTACTTGAGATTTTTTTTTTCCTCTGACCTCATTTTTCCATAACTAACTGATGCCCAGTGCGCTCCACTTGTGCTGTACCTACCCACCTTGATGGGCAACATGTGCCAGATCCTGGCCCTTTTTCTCTTCCTATCTGCTTCATGCTCTCATCAGGAGACCATTATGCCTCTTACTAAATTTTCATGATTGTAATTGCAGGACACAAATAACAGCTTCATCTATTTCACTCAACATTCTTTCACACTAAGTTTACTACAAGGGTTTCATTCATTTGATTGCTTCTTCTTTTTCTTTTTTTTTTCTTTCTATAAACCAAACACTTTCTGATTTTATTTCTCAATCCAAATAGCCTGAATCATATAGTAAGCTACATCAGTGGAACATTTGCCAGCATCACAGATTCCCTCCCTCATTGTAACACACCTGCTTTTCCAGCTCTTAACCTCAGGTCAAATGTGTCTTCCACTCCTTCTCCTTGTAAAGGCAGAGTAAGGGACATACCAAACATGCAGCTCTCAAAGGTGCCAGTGTATAACAGTGGCAAAAAACCACTTGACATTGTTTTTAGAAGAAAAAAAAGACTATTACCAGAAGTCTTAGAGAAGTGAGACTTGTGTTTGCATGGATTTCTCTCCAGCTGATTACTATGGGACTGAAAAACCAAAAACCCAAACGGTTGCCATTGAGTCGAGATTCTAAAAGATAAATTTAAATGTTTCCATGGAAAGGGCAACTGCTTAATGTAAGGTGTTATTTCCAGTTATTTTCCACTTCTCCCCACTGTAAGTGGGCCCAACCCTCGAGGGCCATGGCAAGGACAGGGAAAGTGATAAAAACACATGTCCAAGACTGCCTCTGTGACAGAACGCTTCACCCAAGACCAGGAATGCAAGCTTCTGCCTTTTTTCCAGTTTATTACATTGAGTTTCTGTTATGGATTGAATTGTGTCCCTCAAAAATAAGTCTTATAAATCCCAACCCCTATACCTGTGGTTAGACTCCCATTTGGGAATAGGTTTTGTTATGTTAATGAGGCAGTATTAGCGTAGGATTTTTTTAAGTCAATTTCTTTTTAGATATAAAAGAGTAGATTAAGCAAGCAAGCACAACTGGAGAGGAATATATATGGCAGATGATCACCAAGAAACCTAAGAAAAGAAACTGAAAAGAGACAAAGACCTTCCTCCAGAGTGGACAGACAAAGAAAATCTTCCCCTGGAGCTGGTGCCCTGAATTCAGACTTCTAGCATCCTAAACTGTGAGAAAATAAATTTCTGTTTGTTAAAGTCAACCACTTGTGGTATTTCTGTTACAGCAGCACTAGATAACTAAGACAGTTTCTGTCTAAGTGGTGATGCTAAAAAATTAATAAAGAAATGATGTCACATGAAAACAAAACTTTGTAATTTATTACCTGACTTACTGGACCAGGACAAGGAATACATTGTATTATAAAGAATTCTGACGCACATTAGGTTGGCTTTGCATATATATACAAAATTTAAAAACACCACCTTACTCCCCACCACCCCCACCCTTATCCAAATCAGGTTCACACCTAAGTACATCCTTTCAGGTGGTCAAAGGCTGCTATTTAACTTGGAATTATATTGGGCCCATTCTTCCTTTTAAAATTTTTTCTTATCAATATAAAAACTAGATCTTTCTTTTCCATTGTATCCTGCTGGTGACAGTTAGTGTTAAAAGTTTTTGCTTCCGTGGGAGCAAAATTTGACTAATGTCAACTCATTTAAAAAGTACCATGAGATAATTTCTATATTTCAATATACTCTATCTCAGGGATTTTATCAAATGTGTATGGAATGTTGAAACTGATAAAACTTGTCCTGGTCATGAGTGGAGAGACTCTAGAGACCCACTTTCTCAACTCATTTTCCAACAGGACTCCCCCTCTTCTCTAGAAAATGCTGACTGCAGTGTCAGAAAACATCATTTGGAGATTCTGAGTTTTCATCTATCAGGTGAACTTATTATTGGCCAGCCTTTTCTAGATTTATATCTAGAGCTGGCCAGGCTCTCAGCTTATGACCTTGACTCCTATTTCACTAAAATAATCAAGAATTTTAAGAGTTTTATTTCCCTATCTTATCCCTCTCCCCAAATTTATGCTTCTTTACTTCTCAATTTTCCTTTCTATATCTGAGTAAGATGTGCCCTTTCTTTTCCTCAAAGGCAAAATTTCTGTTTTGTCCTTGATCTATCCCATCTCATTTTGTAGAAGCTTATCTCATCTGTTAAAACCGCCACTTTTGGGCCTCAGATCCAGCCTCTCCACCAACTCCTTCACCTTGTTTTATATTTTGCGATAAATATCCAGGCCTGATCCTAGAACTTCTGATCTTTCCATAACAACATGCTACTTTTCAAGTTCAACAAACTTTGTCAGTACCTATAACCATATATTCAATTGACTCAAAAACACCACTGATTTTAAGATGCACTGATATGTATACTCCACTAAGAAGCAGAGAAAAAAAGTGAATTAAATGATGGCATGCTATTGATTATATGACATATCTTAATTTCACAGATGTTAAATTATTTAAAATGTGCATTTTAAAATCAATGAAGTATACATATACTAGGCACTGAGGAGTGCTGGGGATACAGAAATGAAGATCTTATCTCAGCTCTTGAAGCACTCATGGACCTTTATTCTTACAGACACTGAATGATCTCTCACCAAATGAAGAAAATGTAAAAAATCAGAAATTATATTTTCCTCGACAAAGACAGTTTATTTCTGATTTGTGTTGATAGTGTATGTGAGTTTTACAGAGCAAACTATTCTCCCAAACTATTCAGAGCAGTTTTGATCGGTACGTGTTCATCACAATCATCATAAGTCACGTTAGTATAGCACTGTACTGTTCACAAATAATTAGCAGGCGAATTATCTGACTTGATATGTAAGCAAATTTTGATATTCACTTAATCAAATACAATTGGGAAAGTAAATATGCTGCAAGTACATTTCAAAAACATATCAATTTCATGCATAAATATCACTCAGGGCTTTTGACTGATTTTTATTATTCAAGGATGATAGACAATCATGTTGGGGAGTTTGCTGATTAGATGTGACGACAGAACTGGTGACTCAGACTTTACTTTGGGAAAGATGAAACTTGTTTCACATGCTGAAAGAAATCCTCTGCATACATTGTGTCCCACACTGACACAGACCACAGCTTTAGTTGGAAAGAAAATGTTAGTGTAGGTGCTATGATTAATCTCATTTCAATGAATGAGTGAAAAAAAGATTTAGAAATTCTTTCTTTTACCTTTCTCCCCACCATCATAGACACATACACAGAAAATAAACTATGTCTTTGTATTATACAATTCAGTTGAAATTGGATTGGTCACAGACTGGTACTTATATTAATCCTTTTCCTGATACTGATAAGTACATGAATCCTTTTTGATTACTGCTATTTGTGACAATCCTAGGCTAAAGCAGAAAATTTACTGAGAAGTAAGGAATGGATACCCATGAGTAAAGTCATGAAATCCAAAGAGAAGATTAGCAGTGGCAGAGCTAACCTCTAGAGAGTCTCCTTCATTTCCTTGGGCCCAAGGTGAAACTAAGAAGAATTTTGTAACTAGTTTACAGCAAGAAATTATGGAACAAGAATAAACTAAATGTTATGAAATTTTCTTTTATATTTGAATACATCATAACTAATAAGAGTATGAATCAACTTAAATATAAATTTGAATATAGAATATCTTAAACTAAGGCAAACATTACATAATGTGCATATATTTTTCACTGACGTTAGTGGCAGGTAAGTATATTGAAGAGGAAAATCCATTTTTCCACATGTGTGTATAAATGTAGAGTTGAATAAGTCTCAGTTTTTAGCTCCATTGATAATAATTCATCAGATATTAACAAAAGTGAATGTCTATTATAAAACTACTGATATAGGTTATTAGCTTATATAATTGATTAGCTTGAGTGCTGATTACTAATGAAATTACTAATAAGTCAGACAACTTATCAAATGATAACTTTTAAAACTGAAGGGCCTTTTTAAATCAGTATATGGATGATTATTCTATGATACAGGGCCGTATTTACTCTGACTTGACTTTTAAGCTATAAAATGTGTTTTATTTAATATTATTAAAATACAAATCTATAATAGCTTTTTGGCATTAGACAAAGTAAAGAATGTACTTTCTCATTTTTTATGCTAAATTCCATTTTATGTTCTTATTTATTTTTATTGCTGCCAAAATATTTAGGGTAGTATCTACAAGCCTCTTCATAAACCTGCATTAACAGAGAAAACACGCATACTTGGTTGTCAGACAGAAACAAATGGTCAAATCAGATTAACTGCTCATTGGGCAGGAGCCCTTAAGGAAATGTAATAATAAGTGTCAGCCCTTCTTTTTTTTTCATTCAGCTTAGTTTTCCTGGGATCAATGTGAGTAAAGGGATTACATGTATATATATAACCCAAGGACATATTTTCTCTTGTCTTTTATATAAAAGTAATCACATTCTATTCACATTAAAGGAGTTGCATAAACAGAAAAATTACGTTTGTGCAAAGGTCTAACTCAACTTGCTTCTGGGTAAGGGTGCTTGAAGAGCATTTTCGAGACCCAAACTGAATGATACTTCTTGAAAAGTTCTTTTCTGCTTCAGATGGTCAGGTCTAGGAGGGAATACATTGTTCTCACCCTATGACTTCTGTTGGATTTACTATACCTTATATTAGAAGAATTAATGATGTCTAACTAATCCTGGTAATGGGAATCAAGTAGTAGCTTTCAATCAGATACAACTGTCTTATATGTATGTTTTCTTTCTTTCTTTGCTTGTTTATTCATTTATTTATTTTTTTAGGCATGCTAATTTCTTAATAAGATCCTTTTAGCAGTTCTACTCTGTCCTATAGGGTTGCTATGAGTCAGAATCAACTCAACAGCAATGGGTTTGTATTGTATTGTGTGTAGTTTTGATGAAAGAGCAAATCAAGTTGCCTACCTCCCTATATAAAAGCCAAAGATTCTGATTCTCAGAAGCCAGAGGGAAGACAATTGCGTTGCACACACAGATTGCCTTAAAGTCTGTCTCCAGATCCCAAGTACCCACCAGTGTGCTGGGATGAGAATTCCACTCAGTGGTACCAACCACTCCAGAGATGTTATGCATTTATCCTAATCAAGTCCTACACACGAGGACACGTACATGGTGTTGGCAATCAAAAAAAAAACAAAAACCCATTGCCTTCGAGTTAATGGTGACTCATAGCGACCCTATAGGTCTGAGCAGAAATGCCGGCTAGTGGATTCCAACTGCTGACCTTTTGGTTAGCAGCCAAGTTCTTAACTACAGCGCAAGTGGGAATCCGTTGGCAATAGTGAAGCCATTTTAATTACTCACAGACAACTGTGTACAACAGGAAAAGTTCCACCATGAGTGGTCCTTCCTGGCTCAAAAGCTGCCCACACAAGATGGAAAACTTCCACCAGTGCCCCCTCTCTTTGCACCATGGATAAAGGACCCTGAGGATCTTTCCCCCACACGATTTTACATTCCAGGGGTTATATATTCACTGCACAGAGTGTAATGCAAGTTTTCCGGCCTGAATACCCTAAGAGAGAGGTAGACAGACACTTGGACACCAGCCCAAAATTGTTAGCCTGGAATTGTATCTCTTCAGCCCCACCGCTTGTTTATATAAACCATTAGGTTTCATAAGGGGAGGTGCAATGGCTTGTACAGAAGCCCCAAGATGCTAGCAGGGGGAAAGGAAAGGGAGTAATTACAGTTGTGTGGGCCATGAGAAAGTCTCCCTCTTCTCAACAATTGAACAAGCTCAGTCAATTGGATGTTTTGCCACCAATTAAACTTTGATTCAACAGCAAAAGCTAAGTCTGGGCATCATTCATGGCACTTCTGGAATGCAGGTAAGATTGTTCCTTCTTTAAGACCATCACCTTCCTCCTTAGACCTCTATAACTACACTGATTGGATCTGCTTCTCACCTCAATGTTTTAGATCCTATCAACTGTGTCAGCCTCTGATCCTTCTAAAAAGTTTGCACTTTGACAAACCGACCAGTCGGTTTCAGCTACTTTCACACAAAGGAAATTTATACAATCTGTATTCTCAATCACACAAATTTTCTTTGACATCATGAGATCTCTAGAAAGCTCATCCTAAGGACTAACCATCAGCAAATTATGACCCCAAAGAAAACATCCGACTGGCTAACTTTAATTTTGGTCTTGGCTAAACCCTGACCAAGATAATTATTTCCCTTATGCTTAAGTTTGGATTATTTGTTTTTAACCACTAGATGGAGGAGCTTCTGCAAAGTAGAACTAGGCCACTTATGCTGATCTCTAGTATATTCTAGAAGGCATGCTCCATGGACACAGGGTTTTTGTTTGCTTTGATCACTGCTGAATCCAGAGTACCTGGACAGGGCCCACACGATACATTGTACTCACTCAAAAAACTGTTTTTTCAGCGAATGAATGAATGTCAGAGAGCTGATCACTGAATGTTCAAATACATAATCAGAACTTATTTGTCCAATTTTAAATCAAACCATAATGCTGAGCTAGAATGGCTAATGATTATAGTTCAGTTTTTAATAAGATATGTAAAAAGTTCCTAATATCTAGTGGTAAGCTTACTTAGGTTCTGTTAGTTATATCCAATTTTTGTCCAATAAAATTGGACTTTACTGACCACAAATTATTTTAATAATTTTAAATAATATAAAATTACTTAAATAACATTAAATAATTTAATAAAATACTTAATCTTTATCCATGAAAATATGAATGGAAAAATTTGCTTCTAAATGAGCCACTCCTCCATTGAGAGTGATCTATATCAGGTAAGAAAATCCTGGGTGAATTTATCTCTAAATATAAGCCTGTGGAAAAATTTTAGAAAGGATTTTGCCTACTTTTCTAATCAAGGAATCAGAATTGTTAAATATGCACTTTTTTTCCCTATTGATAGTTCTCCATCCTTAAGGTGTAGATCTAGAAACAGATCCTAAATGTAGTCTGATCTCAACTGTGAGTGAGTCAGCTGGTGCCATAAACTTCTTTCCAGATTAGCAAACTTTAACCTCTCTATTTCAGTTATATTTTAGGAGCAGCTGTTTTTTTTTTTTTTCCCCACAGATCCAAGCCACCTGGTTCTGCAAACATTTGGAGCCAGAATTGTTTTAACCTGACTAGGATCTTAGATGGATATGCACAAGGATAAACAATAACAAACAACAATAAAAAGTAAGTAGGTAGATAGACAGATGATAGACAGAGAGAGAGGCTTTAAGAAAATTTGAGTTAGCATAAAAAATTTACTAATAAGTTCCCCTCCTACTCTCCATTTACTGTTTTCTTCTCTTACTAAAGGTATAACTATTTATCTGCTTGTTTGTTTGTTGTCATTCTGCAAGAAAGAAGTTTTATGAGAATGGAGAATTTTTGTTTTGCTTACTGTGATATCCTTCCTGCTTAAGATGGTAACTGGCACATACTAGTTGCTCAAAAATATCTGAAGGGAAAAATTAGATTAAGTGATTTGAGCTTAAATCATTTTCGAAGCCCATCCTCCTCCCCACACCACATAAATGAATTTTAGTATATCTCTGTGGGATGAGCTATCAGCAACAATTATAAAGGCAGATTAGAGAACATCACATTTTTCATAAGCAATATCCTGGAAGCATACCTTCCTATGGCTTATTGGAAAAGTTCTCAAAATTTATATTATAACCCTAGAGTAATTTCCCCTGTGTTTTTTACATCTTAAAATAGTCTGTAGTTTGTGACCTGGTTTTCACATTTAATATAATTCATCTTATTTATCACCCTAAATAGAAGACTATCTACTTCCAGGCCCTTTAAATCCTCTCTTAAGTGGTGGGTGTCAATATTTAAAAAACTACTCACTTCAATAAATGTTTCCAAGCTTTACAATGGACTGAAAATGTAATCAATACAATTTTTTAAAGAGAAAAAACTCCACATTTGTCATTATTCTCAATTTAATTTTTTTTTGTGGGGGGGGAATAACATTTGCTTCTGGTGATAGAAACAGAAATGACTGTTTCACTACCAGTGATAATTATAAAAACAAGGAGGATTAATGTAAGAACTTTCAAGACATGAAGTTGTTTTTAGTTATACTTTGATTATTAGACCGATCGGTTTGCTTTTGACATTTAACCACTGGATATTTAAGGACTATAAAGTTAATAAAAGAACCAGTTCAGGCAAGCACAAATCCTTGACAAGTTAAATTTTAATCTTAATTCATATGAAACAGATCTACAGCGTAGCCTCTTGTCTTAGCCTGGGTTCTCAGGAGAAGGAAAACCAGTAAAGTATATAAATATATATATAGAGAGAGATTATATCAAGGAAACAACTCATACAATTGTAGAGGCTAGAAAATCGCAAGTCCATGGATCAGGGTAGAGACCTCTCCCAAGTCACACAGCTGCAGCATCTGGCAAGCCCAAGATAGGCAGGTAGGAGAGCAAGGCTCCCACTCACAGGCTGTGCAGATCGACGAATCTCAGGTTCGGCAGATAAGCTGACAGCTCAAGTCCAAAGAACGGGAGATAAGACAACAGGAAACAGCCACAGGATCCAGAGTGAGCAAAAAGCCAGAACATCCGCTTATATTCAGATGCTGGCCCTCCCGCAAGAAGACTCCCTTTCATCTGATTGGCTACTCACAGTATATTCAATCATGGGAGTGATTACATTAAAACACTGAGGATCATGGCCCAACCACGTTGACACACAGTCTTAACCATCACAGTCCACCCCTTGTCAACTTGGTACATGTAAACATCTCCTTAAACCATACATAATCTCTGAATAAAGACAATTAGAAAGTCATACTTGTGCCTAACATGATACAACACGCGTACAATCGAAAACGCACTAGCCCCGTTTACAGCATATATTTTATAAGTGAACAAAAATATTTGATGCACACAAAGTACAAATACTCATAACAATTACAGTCCCCATTTCTGCAACTGGTCACATGGCTGTAACTGGTAATTAGGACTACCTTCTTCCACCACCCATTCCATATTCCCTTTGCCCTCAGCAAGCACCTCGGCTGGTCGTGGTTCTTTGCCTCGTGGGGTGACCCAAACCTTCATTCCTGAAGGGTCTAGGTAATTAGTAGTCACGTCAGAATTGGGTTGCTGTAGTTTTCATTGACTTTAATCACAGGGCATGGTAGTACTAAGAGACACCCCAAGGAATCTCCTGCATTCCAGACATACTCTTCTTTACCTCCATGATGTAATATCAATCTGATTTCCTCTTGGTAATCAGCATCAATCACACCAGCCAGTATGGTAACTCCCTTCTTTGCCTGTTGATCCAGAGGCATAAGGAGCCCAAAGTGGCCAGGTGGCATTCTTAACTTCCAGTTCAATGGAATCAGCATGTGTCTCCAGGTGGAAGCATTCCTCCCTTTGGAACTAAGGACCTCTAGGCCTGCAGAGCATAAGGTCGAGGGGACAGGAAGCAAAAGTCTTGCAAGTGGGTCACTAGGGGTAATAACGAGTGGTGCCACTCCCATTTCCACCCCTTGATTCCTGTACCCATGAATCCTGGCTATGGGAGAAACAGCACCATATATTGGACGCTGGTTTAAAGCATATACAGCCTTCTGGAGAACACTGCTCCAACCCTGCAAGGTATTGCCACCTAGCTGGTGCTGTAATTGTGTCTTTAGAAGGCCATTCCATCGTTCTATCAAGCCAGCTGCTTCAGGATGATGGGGAACATGGTAAGACCAGTGAATTCCATGAGCATGGGCCCACTGCCGCACTTCATTTGTTGTGATGTGAGTCCCTTGATCTGAGGCAATGCTGTGTGGGATACCATGACAGTGGATAAGGCATTCTGTAAGTCCACGGATGGCAGTTTTGGCAAAAGCATTGTGTGCAGGGAAGATAAATCCATATCCAGAGTAAGTGTCTATTCCAGTAAGGACAAAACACTGCCTTTTCCATGATGGAAGTGGTCTGGTCCAAAGTAATCAACTTGCCACCAGGTTGCTGGCTGATCACCTCGAGGGATGGTGCCATATCGAGGACGCAGTGTTGGTCACTGCTGCTGGCAGATTAGGTACTCAGGCTGAGGCTGTGGCCATGTCAGCCTTGGTGAGTGGAAGTCCATGCTGCTGGGCTCATGCATAACCTCCATCCCTGCCACCATGGCCACTCTGTTCATGAGCCCATTGAGCAATGACGGGTGTAGCTGGGGAAAGAGGGTGACTGGTTTCCACAGAACACGTCATCCTATCCACTTGATTGTTAAAATCATCCTCTACTGAGGTCACCCTTTGGTGAGCATTCACATCAGACATAAATATCTTCACTTCTTTAGCCCATTTGGAGAGGTCTATCCACATACCTCCTCCCCATAAATCCTCCCCATCCCTCCTTGTCTCCAATTTTCCAATCATGTTCCAAGTCCCTGACCATCCAGCCAAACCATTGGCCACAGCCCATGAATCAGTATATAATTGCACATCAGGCCATTTCTCCTTCCAAGCAAAGTGAACAACCAGGTGCACTGCTCGAAGTTCTGCCCATTGAGAGGATTTCCCTTCACCACTGTCCTTCAGGGAGGTCCCAGAAAGGGGCTGTAGTGCTGCCGCTGTCCACTTTCGAGTGGTGCCTGCATATCGCGCAGAACCATCTGTAAACCAGGCACGAGTTTTCTCTTCCTCAGTCAACTGATCATAAGGGACTCCCCATGAGGTCACAGGTGCAGACTGGAAGATGGAAGGTAATAGGACAGGAGTGGAGACCATGGGCATTTGGGCCACTTCCTCATGAAACTTACTTGTGCCTTCGGGTCCTGCTCAGGCCTGATCTCGAATATATCACTTCCATTTAATAATGGACTGCTGCTGTGCACATCCAACTTTATGGTTCTGTGGGTCAGACAACACCCAGTTCATGACGGGCAGCTCCCGCCTCATGGTGACTTGGTGTCCCATGATTAAGTATTCAGTCTCTACTAAGGCCCAGTAACAAGCCAAAAGTTGTTTCTCAAAAGGAGAGTAGTTATCTGCAGAGGATGGCAGAGCTTTGCTCCAAAATCCTAAGGGTCTGCACTGTGATTCACAGTAGGGGCCTGCCAAAGACTCCAAACCACATCTCTATCTGCCACTGACACTTCAAGCACCATTGGATCAGCTGGATCATACGGTCCAAGTGGCAGAGCGGCTTGCACAGCAGCCTGAACCTGTTGCAGAGCCTTCTCTTGTTCTGGTCCCCACTCAAAACTATCAGCTTTTTGAGTCACTTGATAATAGGCCAGAATAGCACACCCAAATGAGGAATATGTTGCCTCCAAAATCCAAAGAGGCCCACTAGGCATTGTGCCTCCTTCTTAGTTGTGGGAGCAGCAAGATGCAATAACTCATCCTTCATGTCTTGACATGCCCCACACCACTGGACCCCTAGAAATTTCACTGAAGTGGAAGATGCCTGAATTTTTGTGGGATTAATCTCCCACCCTCTAGCACGCAAATGTTTTACCAATAAGTCCAGAGTCATTGACACTTCTTCCTTACTAGGTCCAATCAGTATAATGCCATCAATGTAATGGACCAGTGTGATGTCTTGTGGAAGGAAAAGGCGATCAAGGTCCCTACAGACTAAATTATGACATAGGGCTAGAGAATTAATGTAGCCCTGAGGTAGGCAAGTGAGGGTGTACTGTTGGCCTTGCCAGCTGAAGGCAAACTGCTTCTGGTGGTCTTTTGAAACAGGTATGGAGAAAAAGGCATTAGCCAGATCAATAGCTGCATACCAGGTACCAGGAGATTTATTAACTTGTTCAAGCAGTGAAATTACATCTGGAACAGCAGCTGCAATTGGAGTCACCACCTGGTTAAGTTTTCGATAATCCACTGTCATTCTCCAAGATCCATCTGTTTTTCGCACAGGCCAAATAGGCGAGCGGAATGGGGATGTAGTGGGAATCACCACCCCTGCATCCTTCAAGTCCTTGATGGTGGCAGTAATCTCTGTAATCCCTCCAGAAATGTGGTATTGCTTTTGGTTTACTATCTTCCTAGGTAGGGGCAGTTCTAATGGCTTCCACTTGGCTTTTCCTACCATAATAGCTCTTACTCTATTTGTCAGGGATCCAGTGTGGGGGTTCTGCCAGTTGCTGAGTATATCTATTCCAATTATGCATTCTGGAACTGGGGAAATCACTACAGGATGGGTTTGGGGACCCACTGGACCTGCTGTGAGACAGACATGAGCCAAGACTCCATTAATAACCTGACCTCCATATGACCCCACTCTGACCAGTGGGCCACAGTGATGTTTTGGGTCTCCTGGAATTAGTGTCAGCTAAGAGCCAGTATCCAGTAATCCCCGAAAAGTTTGATTGTTTCCTTTTCCCCAATGAACAGTCACTCTCGTAAAAGGCTGTAGATCCCTTTGGGGAAGGCTGGTAGAAAGATTAACAGTAAAAATTTTTGGCAGCGTATTGGTGTCCTTCCTCAAGGAGACCTGGCCTCCCCTTCATTCAAGGGGTTGTGGGTCTTTAAACTTGCTCAAATCTGGGAATTGATTGAGGGGCCGTGACTCTTTATTCTGGCGATTCGACTTAGACTGCTGTTCACCTGACCTAGAATTCATCCGTTTGTATAGATAAAGTAAATATTTAGTAGATTTCCTATCTATTTCACTCCTAAGGACACCATGACTAAGTAGCCAATATCATAAGTCCATACGAGTCAGACTATTCTGATTACTGCTTTGACTCCTCTGTCCATTACTGTAACCACCCCCACCTTGTCTTTGTCGACTGAGTGCAGCCACTTGGCCCCTACTACCACGGGGTCCAATCAGCCCCATTGTAGTTAGGTGTCTTAATTCAGTTAGGGCAGTTCCCACTGTCAAATATGACTTACATAAAATAGCAATCACAGTAGTCTTCAAGGATACTGGAGCTCCCTTCACAAATTTGTTCCTCACAGTTGTGGTAAAAGGTGTGTCCTCTGGACACTCCATGTGTGGGTCTGTGGGTCTAACCTGATAAATCCACTCTAGCATGCCAATTTCCTTAAGCCTTTGGATACCTTCTTCTACAGTATCCCAAGGCAGGTCTGGTACTTCAACTTGATTTAGTGTCGGCCACCT
Source organism: Trichechus manatus latirostris (assembly GCF_000243295.1). Lineage (NCBI taxonomy): Eukaryota > Metazoa > Chordata > Mammalia > Sirenia > Trichechidae > Trichechus > Trichechus manatus. The sequence goes on along the minus strand of NW_004444128.1, from coordinate 4,347,244 downwards.
CATAATCCATGCTTCAGCAACCCAACCAAATAAACTATTAGATCCTTTCCTAACTTCTCTAGCTGAAACATTGAATGAACAGTCTGTGCTTAGTGGACCCTTATCAATAAACTCAGACTGACCCATCTTTATGTTCCTTGCACCATTATCCCACACCCTTAATAACCATTCCCACACATATTCCCCAGGTTTCTGTTTGTACATACTGGAAAACTCAAGTAGTTCTTTTGGAGCTTAGCGTACCTCCTCTGGGTCACGCTTTGTACTTCACCTTTTGGGGCTCGCTTGGACTTAAGCCTAGTTATAGGTCTAGAAGCCAAAGTCAGTAGTGTGGAATTGTTTTGAGAACATTCAGCATTATCTTGTAAAGCATCTGCCTCAGGCGATGCTCCAGGCAATGACTCAGGCAGGTGCTCTTTAGAGGCAGCTGGGCTAGGGCTAATCTCCTCAGATGGGAATGGAGGGGCTAATGGTTTCTCTGGGCAGGGTGGTTTAGCAGACAAACATGAAGTAATCTCTTCAGATGGGACTGGTTCTGCTGGCAGGAGTGTTTCAATGGGATTTATAGGCTCAGTGTCCCCACCTTCCTGATTATCTGCCCATATGTCCCCATCCCAAGACTCAGGATCCCATCTCTTCCCAATCAATGTCCTTACTTTAACTTCAGACACCTCTCGAGTTTTGCAGTTGAGCTGGGGTTGTAATTCAGCCACTCTTACAATAAGACTCTGGGTTTGGTTTTCAGCAATTTTGGCTCTGTCACTACAAGAAATAAGGCTTTCATTCAAAGCACAAGTGGAAGCCTTGAGGTCATGTATGTGGCACTTGAGCCTTGACTCTGAAGTCCTGAGCGCATCTCTTTCCTTCACAGTTTGTCTAGCAAAAGTAGGACAAACCAACCAGCTTCCTATACTTCTCATTCTGACAAAGCTGGAGAAAGATATCACACGTGTTCACCCTGAGCCTCACCGTTCACCAATACCTGATCTACCGGTGGTGATATTTTGCGTATTTGTATCGCCACGCTCCATGGACTAGCAGTGACCTCTTTACTGCTGGAAGCAGAGTCATCAACGTCTTTATGACTAACCAGACTTGAAAACCAATTTAGAAAACTCATCCCTACAATTTTGTTTCTCTACAACCACCCTACTCTCAGTACCAAATGTCTTAGGCTGGGTTCTCTAGAGAAGCAAAACCAGTAAAATGTATAAATATATATATAAAGAGAGATTATATCAAGGAAACAACTCACGCGATTGTAGAGGCTAGAACGTCCCAAGTCCGTGGATCAGGGTAGAGGCCTCTCCCAAGTCACACAGCTGCAGAAGCTGGCAAGCCCAAGATTGGCAGGTCAGAGAGCAAGGCTCCCACCCACAGGCTGTGCAGAGCAATGAATCCCAGGTTCAGCAGATAAGCTGACAGCTCCAGTCCCAAGAACGGGAGATGAGACGACAGGAAACAACCGCAGGATCCAGAGTGAGCTAAAAGCCAGAACGTCAGCTTATATTCAGATGCAGGCCACACCCCCAAAGAGACTCCCTTTCATCTGATTGGCTACTCACAGTATATTCAATCATGGGAGTGATTACATTAAAACACGGAGAATCATGGCCCAGCCAAGATGACACACAGTCTTAACCATCATACCTCTCTTTACTTCAAATTTTATTTTAACAACTTAGTTACGTTTTTAGGCATAATGAATATAAGACCTACTGCCCTAAAAAATAGGAAAAATTCCCATTATTATCACAAAATTGAGATGTCCTAAAGAAGCAGCTTTTTTTAACTAACTAATGGCAGGGAGAAAATAAACACAATTTAACATGGAAAAATTAGAACTATTGCTCGAAACAAATATTCTACAATTTTCTGATGGAAAATATTAAGTATCATAAATAATAATACCTATTGCCATCAAGTCTATTCTAATTCAGGGTCACTATGCCCACAGTGAAACTGCCCAATAGTGTTTCCAAGGAGCAGCTGGTGGATTTGAACTGCCAACCTTTTGGTTAGCAGCCAAATGCATAACCACTGCACCACCAGGGCTCCAAAATAACAGTACAGTGCTATATTATGTAGCTTATGATTATTGTGACTAACATGCACAGATCCAGAAAGGGACTCTCATCTCTGCCTGTTTAGCTCAGTGAAAGTGCCCCATAACATGTCAGAAAAGTCTCCCCATTCAGAAGATCAAGATTATTCACATGGGGCTTACCTCACGTGTTTCTCGTAAGAATCATAGTCCTATGCTGCCCATGTTCAGTGCCTAAAAACAGTTGCTTCATGTATTTTGTCCAGTACTGTGGTTGTATTTTCCTGGAAGAGCAAGTCTAGCACCAGTCACTTTGTCATGGCTGGAAGTAGAACACTTCTGACTATTTATTTTTCTATCTAGAAGTCTATATTGGGTTGTCTTGGTCATCTAGTGCTGCTATAACAGAAATACCACAAGTGGATGGCTTTACCAAAGACAAGTTTATTCTCTCACAATCCAGTAGGCTACAAATCCAAATTCGCAGCATCAGCTCCAAGTGAAGGCCTTCTCTCTCTGTCGGCTCTGGAGGAAAATCCTTGTGATGCATCAGTATTCCCTTAGTCTGGGAGCATCTCAGTGGAGGAACCTCAGGTTCAAAGGATGTGCTCTGCTCCCGGCACTGCTTTCTTGGTGGTATGAGGTATCCATGTGTCTCTGCTTGCTTCTCTCTTTTATATCTCAAAAGAGATTGCATTAAGACACTAATCTTGCAGACCTCATCACTATACCTCCCGCTAATCCATTTTATAACATCACAGTGATAGCGTTTACAACACGTAAGGAAATCACATCAGATTATAAAATGGTACACAATCATACAATACTGAGAATCATGACCCAGCCAAGTTGACAGATATTTTGGGGGGACACAATTCAGTTCATGACATGGGTGTATAGAATGACAAATTTATTGACATCTTCAGAATTCTCCACCTAATAACCTCAGTCTGTAACGATTTATAAGTGTTCTTTTTGACTAAACTAGCTAAACACTATTCCTCATAACTGCTGTTTCCCAAATTTTGTCAACAGTATTTTCTTAATCCAAAAAAACTAAAACCAAACCCGCTGCCATCTAGTCGATTAGCTACATACAAAAAATAAGGCCTAAAGGACAAAATTACAGTTTAATTGTTTACATCTGGAGACCTAATGGTCCTTCTCAAAATTCTGTTCACTGCAAATAAAATAAAGTTTCTTGTAATAAGAAAAAAGTAAGAATATGTTCTTTGCTATTTTGTATCAGTTGTAGTCCATCAAGAAGCCTTACTGCCTCAGGCACTGGAAAATGTTAATAGTTTGAAAAGGTCATTTAGTTTTCTTCATTAAGATCGTAAAATCAAATGAAATCTAAATTGTTCCTCACTTGAAAATAACCAAGCTAAAGTGGTCTTTATAAGACCATTTTAAAGAACCTCTAGATCACTTATGTTGAAGAATTTCACCAATCCTTTTGTGAGGCTAATCATCTCATCTCATATAAAACACATAAACTTTGCTGATATCTTAAGCTATTTGTAGGGTTTTTAATGCTTACTTTACATGACAAAATAGAATAAAATAAAACAAAAAATTTCAGAGGCTGGTTTATATGCAGCTTTATATCTAACATTAATTATGAATGAGTTATTTTTATGAGTAGGCATTTCACTCTTCAGTAGTCTAGAGTTTCCATCTAACTGAACCGAAAGGAATGATTTTGAGGAATGCGGGAATGATTTTGAGGAATGTGGCAAAAATGTTAAAAATTGAATCTAGATAAAGGGTGTCTCGGAGTTCTCTATTATTCTAGTAAATTTTCTGTAAATTTACAATTACTTCAACATGTAATTACTCAGATATAATTAAAAATATAATCGTTCAAATGCCACAAATTCTCACTTTTTTCCACCAAACTTATCAATTTTCTTGGACAGTTGTTTCTCCACTTGCTGTATGCCCTTAAAATCCCTTCCAGAATATTTAAATAATTGGGCTTTGGTTTTTTTGTTTGTTCGTTTTCTTTTCTTTTTCCACCAGTTTTACTTGGGGGTAGGCTGGCAGAGCTCCTCATACTGTCATGCAGAAGTCAGTCAAGGTATATTCTTTTGAGCTTCCATTTTTAAAACACAGCATTCTAAAATGATATGAGAGTCTGAATCAATTGTACAGGAAAACACTTGAAACTACATATTCTTATTGGGGGAAAAAAAAAGTTACTTATTTTTTGAACCAGGGCTCATTTTCCAGCCTGGAGACACATTTCTCCATTATCTGTTTGGCAGTGGTTTTATTTCTGTATTGACATTTATATTTCTATTAAGCACTTTAGTAAGACAAATACTTGTATTAAAAGAAAATGAGAAACTATGGAAGTGCCTCTAATTAAATTTGGAGAGGTTTTCTTTTTTCCAATCTTACAAACCACTTGAGCTTTGTACCATTTCTGTATAAAGCGGGAAATAAGTCACTCCATTTGCCCTCATTTATTCTTCAAGAAATAATTCTATAATGAAAAAGAAGCATATTATGTATCCGATTCATTAGGTCAAGAGTGAGTCAAGTCTGTTTTTTAAACAGAGGTGGAATAGGTCTGTATTTTAGATGGATGAAAATGCCAGAATTCTCATGATCTTTTTTTTTTTCTCCTGTTCTTCAGAGTTCCAGCTCCAATGCACCCACTCACACAATCATAATTTTCAGAACAAAGTTTTATGATGACAGCCAGTTTTCAGTTTGAATACTAAATGTCAGCCAACCCAAAGAGTGTGTCACCTCCCAAAACTTCTTAAGGTCAAGTATTTTCCAATAACAAACAGAAGGTAAGTAAGAGACCAGGAGAGTTATTTTATATAGTTAGTGTTTGTTTTTTTTTAATGCCAAGATGCAATTCCAAATCTTGTTTTTCCCCAGAACAATATAAATTTATACCTTCTTAAAACTTGAATCTGAGCCCTTTGTTGAAAAAAACAGTCTTATTGGGAGAAGCCATTTGACTTATCCAGTAAAATACATAAATTGCACAAGTCTTGATTTATCATAAGAATAACTGAGAAGTATCAAGCTTTCATTTTTTTTTTTTATCTACTTTTGTTCTGAAAATTGGCATTCAATAAGCATAAAATGGTCAAAACATCATTCAGGATCAAAGGTAAAGGAATAAAGTCACGAAAGAGTAAGGAGAGATGAGGTATGCATTTTCTACTTTATTCAGCTGTAGATACTGCCATGTAATTATTATTATATTTTGGAATTAATTCTAAATTTACAGAAAATTTACCAAAATAATACAGAGAACTCCCAGATACCCATTACCTAGATTCGATTTTTAACATATTGCCACATTCCTCTCCTCTCATCTCCTCTTCAATGGTCTCCCTCTCCGTCTCTCTCTCTCTCCCTGTCTTTTAAAATATATTACATATATCATCCTTTTACATAAATACTTAAAACTTGGAAATAATATTTCTCAAGATGTAAGATATTCTCTTACACAACCTCAATACAACTATCAGATTCAGAAAATTTCATTTTGATACACTTCTTTCAACTAATCTATTGTCCATATTCCAATTTGGTCAATTATCCCAGTAATGTCCTTTATTCTTCCTCCAGTACAGAATCCATTCCAGGATCATGTGCTGCAAATTAGTTGTCATATCTCTAGTCTCTTTTAATCTGAAACAGTTTCTCAACTTTTCTTTGTATTTCATTACATTGAAATTTTACAACATTATTTTTTAAGGTTTGTTTATAAGAAAGTACACCTAAGTATTTGAAGACTTGGTGCTTATCAAGTCTGAACAAAGGATTCTATTTAACTTATCCTAGCATTAGGTAATAGGTCCCTAGGTGGCATAAATGGTTTGCACTTCACTGCTAACCTAAAGGTTCATGGTTTAAACCCACCCAGAGGTACCACAGAAGAAAAGCCCTGACGATCTGCTTCCATTAAGATTACAGTCAACCCTCTGAGGGCTACGGGGACCATGGTCTTGAGGAACATGTAGCTCAACTGACACAACATAGTTTATAAAGAAACTGTTCTACATTCTACTTCGGTGAATAGCGTGTGGGGTCTTAAAAGCCTGCGAGCAGCCATCTAAGATACTCCACTGGTCTCACCCCTTCAGGAGCAAGGGAAAATGAAGAAGACCAAAGACACAAGCGAAAGATTTGTCCAAAGGACTAATGGACCACAACTACCATGGCCTCAACCAGACTGAGTCCAGTACAACTAGATGGTACCCAGTTACCACCACTGACTGCTCTGACAGGGATCACAATAGAGGGTTCCAGACAGAGCTGGAGAAAAACGTTGAAAAAATTCTAACTCACAAAAAAAGTCCAGACTTACTGGCCTAACAGAGACTGGAGAAACCCCAAGAGTATGGCCCAGGCACCCTTTTAGCTCAATAATGAAGTCACTCCCGAGGTTCATCATTTAGCCAAAGATTAGAAGGCCCATAAAACAAAACAAAACCAAAGGGCCCACCAAACCAGAGGCAAGGACTAGAAAGCAGGAGGGGACAGGAAAGCTGGTAATAGGGAACTCAAGGTTGAGAAGGGAGAATGTTGACATGTCATGGGATTGTTAACCTATGTCATAAAACAATATGTGTACTAACTGTTTAATGAGAAGCTAGTTTGTTCTGTAAACCTTCATCTGAAGTACAATTTAAAAAAAATTAAACTTAAAAAAAAATTACAGCCAACCCTATGGAGCAGTTCTACTCTGTAACACATGGGGTTGCCATGAGTTGGAATCAACTCGACACCACACAACAACAACAACAGCATAAAAGTGTGCCAAATACAAGGTGACTCAACTAGCCTGTTTAATACCTGGTCTTAAATGAGTGCATTTTTACCAAGGCTTCAGGAGATACTAACGAGATTGAGACAAAGAAAATGAAAGTCACTGCCAAGATTAGGAGTCTCACTATTATGTGGACTTTAAAATGAGTATCATTCAAAGACTCTACTAAATTTACTGAAGTTACAATGAAAGAATATAGAAAAAGATAATAAAGACAATTTCCTACAAACAATATCATCTAACCATGATGATTTTACCAGGACACCCTCTCTTGTTCCATCTGATATCTAAATCAGAATTTCTATATAGGAGACCTCTAATTTTGGTATGCAGATCTTTACTTGACATTGCATTGACAAGACAAGTAGATTATTTTTATTTGGATTTTATTTTATAGGCTAAAGTTTTCAGTAAGCTGCGCTTTAACATCTGCATGAGATTGAGAAAACATTAGTTATTGTAAAAATATTATGGCTTAATATTGACTACTTCATCTCTTTAGTATGTTGTTCACTGTTTTATATTCTTCCTTATTCCTAAATTGAGTTTAACTGTTCACTATGATAATAGTTTTTAATCTTTTCTCCAATGTTTCCCCATAGGACTATTACTTTGTTCCTTGAACATGCTCCACTTATTCTAACATTCATAATTTATCATAGGCCATTCTTTTTATCTAACATACCCTTTCACTCAGCTTGGCCTATGGAAATACTGTTTAAAATGTTCAATTTAGATGTTCCTTTTAAAAAGCATAGTCCAATATTGTCGCTTGGAATTCATCTTTTCCCCCAGTAGTTCCACTCGAACTGCACTTCTAAGATCACTTTGATCTGCTTTGCAGTGAAGCTATTGCCATCTATATAGTTCTAAAGTAATTTAGGAATAAATGAATGATTTATGTTTGTCTTCTGCATTAGGACCTGTTTCTTAAGAGCAGGGACTTTGTATTCCCTACAGGTTCCACAAAGTTTTATACGTAGTAGATGCTGAATAAATATATGTTTACTTGAGTTCTGTTTCATGGGAATTTACTTACACAAGACTAGAAGATTGTAATGCCTGCTCCATAGAAGAGATTTGGGCATACTTGGTGGTGCAGTGGTTAAGAGTTCGCCTGCTAATGAAGAGGTTGGCAGTTCGAATCCACCAGCCACTCCTTGGAAACCCTATGGGGCAATTCTACTCTGTCCTATAGGGTCGCTATGAGTTGGAATCGACTCAATGGCAACATGTTTGGTTTTTTTGGGTTTATGGATACGTTAGACAGCAAAATGTGTGATGTGATTTTAAGGATATTAAAGAGGGCACCGGTCCAAAATCTCTGTCCCAGGCACATTGATGACTGTAAATATTTTAATGAACATTTTACATCACAATTGGAAATACAATGGTAAAAGGTCAGTTTAATATATTGACTTAACAATGAGGTATATATGATTGATAAGAGATACTTGGGGGAACAGAATTTGATAATAGGTACAAGGAAAGGGGAGAAGTGGGAGAATGAAAAAAATACAAGGATTCTAAAACCCTAGCAGAAAACAAGTGTTATGCAATATGTAAAGTAGAGAAGAGGATGTAGAAATGGGAGATTGGTGCACTAAATATAACTTTATGCCCAAGTTTCCCTAAAGATGACCCAGGAACTGTTGTTAAACAGTTCCATATTGATTATATAAACCAATAGCAATACAGCCAAAAGAGAATAGCCTAAAATTATATGAGATATTTTTGCATATGTTAATAGCAAACATGGTGATAGTTCTTCTCTTTAAAATATCCCTAGGCCAAATAAGAGCAAAATGTTTGCCATGAGATAATCTGTTTACTCTTGGGAGATAATATCAGTGATGGCCAATCTCTGAAAACACTCTGGAAAATATAAGAATCCAGCCAGCTAATCCCATGTATATGTAATTCCATGTGGACCACGCACTTTTTCACTTTACCTTGAAATAAATGGCATCTGATATTTAGGGACTGATTACTCTCTTGATAAAGTTTCCAGGCCATCTAATTTCTGCTTCCTCCCTCCTGAGGCTTGTCATTAACACCAATTTGTTGCTCATTAGCACCTCTGTCAAATGGTAAATACAGGAAATAAAAAATGATGAAACTGACCTATCCAATACTTGCTATGGACTCATAAAAATATTTTATGAAAGAGGATGTTGAATTCTATAGGATGCATAAAAGTAAATGACTATTTTCTTTTAATCAGTTCCTTTAAAATTATAATGACTAGCTTATTTTTAAAAATAAATATTGCAAGAAAAAATTTCAAAACAATATGTTGAATCCCACTATGTTTGACACAAAAATTATAGTTATTAATTAGAGCTTCCAAATATACATAAAGTCAAACATATCATTATTATGAGGATTATTACTTCTAAGTGCAAAGGAGGTTAAAAATCAATTTCTGTGTGATTTTTCTAAAGTGATTCAAACAGTATAGAGTCATTTGTCACCTTTTATGTCTTTAGCTCACTTACAATCATTATTTTCAACATTTTAAGAGCTTTTGGTTATGTCAAGATCTACGGAAGTATCCCCCTTTAAATTATTCAGTTAACACTTTTATTACTAAGCAAAAGGTTGGTGGTTTGAGTCCACCAGTGTTGCCTCCTAAGAAAGCCCTGGTGATCTTCCAAAAAACTAGCCATTGAAAATCCTGTGGAGCATAATTCTACTCTGACACACGAGATCACCGTGAGTCAGGGTTGACTCAATGGCAAGTGGTTTTGTTTGCTTGTTTTACTAATATTGTGTTGACCATGGACTTTAATCAGGGCAATCACATGCCTCTGCAACATATAATCATATACTGAATTTCTGTGATAGCAATTCATATTTTCCCAAGCTCAGCTTCTCTATAAATAGGATCGACATTGTTATTTTCTCAAGATGGCAAACTGATTTCCAAAACAAACTCATGAAGACTTTATTCAACATGAACTAAAGAAGAATCAAATTCTATTATAAAAATATTTGAAATAAAGAGTAAAATTTAAAACAAAATATTTGGAGATCAAATTGAAGTAGGGCTCTGTGTATTCTGGCAAGTATTTTGAAAGCTAAGGCAAGTTACTTTTTGGGGGGAAAAAAGCTTATGATAAATTGATAAGGGCTACTTCAAGATCTGACTTGGTTGATACTACTGAAATAATGATCCAGCTTTTAAAGGTTTTTACGTGCAGCCATAGGTGGTTTTTCCCCTGCTATTTTCTATTGTTGAAAGTACACCTACTCCTCACTTACCGCCATGGTTAGGTTCCAAAGACCAGATCATTATGTGAAAATCAACATTATGTGAAAATGGAGAATAACCATATCAGATCACAAAATGGAGGATAACTACATAATTACATAACTGCCAAATTACATCATTACATAACTGCCAAATTACATCATTACATAACTACCAAACAACTGAGAATTATGGCCCAGCCAAGTTGACACAGAATCTTAACCATCACAGCCAGCATTACTCTCACCTCACACCTTGGCTTTCATTACTGCCAGACGTGTGTCGTTAATGCACAAAATAGTTAGATAGTAGATTTTTTACTATTTTCGTAAACGCAAAATGTTAGGTAACAAGATAGTCAATAATGAGTAGTAGATGTAATTCAGTTCAAATAGTAATAGTGATTATAAGCAGTTGTATATAGTGCTATTATGTTCCAGGAAATTTTCCATGAACTTTACATGTATAAACTCATTAATCATCTCAACAAGGAAGATGTTATTATACTAAATACAGTTTATTATACGGTTTGGCTGATACCACTGTGAGAAACACCAAAGGACGGAGAAAGTTCCTCTGACGCCCTTGCATGTTCATATCCCCACACCTCTTTCTCTTTACACACTCTTGCACATGAGCTTCACTACTAACTGTTCGCTTCCCTTTTGATAAAATCCAAATTGCCCAAACAATAGCTGAGAGTTTGCAAGAATAATTCTACCCTGTCCAAGATCTGTTCTTGAAACTAGCTGAACTCTGCTGATCCCTTCCTACTAAAGCCCTATAAAAAATATCACCCTCCTTCCCTGAGTTGGAAGGCTCATTCAGACTTATGCAAAGAAGTGTATGAGTATGGATTTGAATCCAGATAGTCTGATTCTGAAGTCAGTTCTCTTAACCACTGCACCCACTATGGCCCCATACTTGATCAGCATTGAAAAACTTGACTGTATTATCTACAAATGAGGCATCGATCATTCAGTGGTAGAATTCTTATCTTCTGTGCTGGAGACCCGGATTCCATTCCAAGTCAATGTACCTCATGCACAGCCATTACCCATCTGTCAGTGGAGGCCACATTTGCTATGTTACCGAAAATGTTTCAGTGGAACTTCCAGATTGAGGGACTAAGAATAGAGATCTGATGATTTACTTCTGGAAATCAGCTAATGAAACCCTATGGTTCACAACTTTCCCATCCGTAAATGATTATTGGGATGGCACAGGACTAGGCAGTCATCTCAGTGGCAGCTCACAACAACATTACCTACAAACTCAGATATTTAAAAAAAAATTGTATAAAGATGCAATTAAATTATTTTTATTTCAATTTATAGCAAATATTAAATTAAAATAGAACTGTATCATGCAAATAATCATAAAACCACTTGCAATAAGAGAACACTTAAATGCTGTTTTGACAATTGTTATGTAACTAACAGCATGAAAAAATACAACAAATGTGCATTTTAACTGGAAGCTCGTTCATGTTTCAATGCTTTAAAACTATGCATTTACTTTCCCTTTGGGAAATAAACTCTTGAACTCATCATTCAGCATTCAGATATAACGGCAGAAGAAATCATAATACATTTACAGTTTGAAATGACTGAAAATGAACCCTTGTCTATCACTCATTGTGAAAAACATGCATTAGGATTATATTAGTTTAATTCAACAATTATTTATTATGTGCCTACTGAGCACCCAGTATCACATCAGGTGGTAACATTAGCACAGTAATAATTTTAAAATTTCAGTGTTTTTACATTCTACTTAAAAATGCAATGTTTTCAGGAAATAAAAATGAAAGTTTGGTAGTTCTCAATCAGATTGTTATGAGAAGTAGCCTAAATAAAATATGTTCAAGCTGAATGTATGAGAATTAACTATTATATTTACATTTTACTTAAAACATACAGAAAGCATATGAGTATATAATTTTACATGGTAAAGGGGAAACTACCTAAAGGCTTCCCTGAAGAAATATTGTTACTCTTAAATTGGAGATTTGCAGCACATGAGAAGAGACTGAGCTAGCACTGCATAGAATTTTATCAATATAGGTCATAGCATAAATGATTTCATTCCAATTCACTAGAACAGAAATGCAGATCTTCATAAAATTCAGTTAAAGATTTATACACAAGCAAGTTAAGATTACAAAAAAAATTGTTCATCTAAAATCTATAAACCTGTCAATTTTTTGGTAAATACAATATCTTTTATTATATTAAAAGAAATAATTGAAAATTACATTAAACAAGGTGATTTTACCTTCATAAGACTTAACTTTTTTTATTGAGAAAAGCTGCATGGGTGCCCTTGCATGCATAGATAGACAAAAATTTAAACACTGCCCTTTCTATACCTGTACAATATAATACTAGTATAATACACCATGGTCTAGTCTGATTTATCCCACAAATACAAGATTGATTTCACAATGGAAAACTGATCAGTGTAATTCACACTATTAAAAAAATAAAAGAGGAAAACTATATGATCATCTCAATAGAGGCAGAAAAATTATGGAACAAAATACAATGCCCATTCATGGTAAAAATTCTAAGTAACGTGGAATAGAAAGAAATATTTTCAATCTGATAAAAACTTAATGGCAAAATATTGAATATTTTCACCCTATGGTTTGGTAAAAAGGTAAGAACCAAAATCTCTCTACATTTCTATTCAACCTTCCTGAATAGAAGTTCCTGGGTGGTGCAATTAGTTTGTGCTAAACTACTAACCTAAGGTTGGTGGTTTGAATCCACCTGCCAGTGCCACAGAAAAAAGGCCTTGGGATCTGCTTCCATAAATATTACAGCAATTGCAGTATAACAAGGAAAATACATAAATGGCATCAAGATCAGAAGAAAAAAGTGAACATGTTTCCATTTGCAGATGACATGATTACTTATGAAAAATAAAGAATCTACAAATAAATTACTACAATTAATAACTGAATTTAACAAAGATACAAGGTTAGTATACTAAAGTCAATTGCATTTTCATATGGTAGAAACAAAGAACTGAAAAATTAAATTTTAAAATTCTATTTAAAATAGCATCAATAATACAGTGCATTTAGGGATAAACTTTACCAAAAATGTGCAAGATTTCTACACTAAAATATATAAAATGTTGCTGAGGAAAATGACAGGAGACCTAAATAAATGGATAAGTATACCATCTTCATAGGTTGAATACTGTAAATATGTCATTTCCTCCCAAATTGATCCTGTATTAGGCTGGGTTCTCTAGAGTAGCAAAACCAGTGAAGTGTATAAATACACATATAAAGAGAGATTTATATCAAGGAAATGGCTCACAGGGTTGCAGAGCAGAGGCTGGAATGTCCCAAGTCCATGGGTCACAATAGAGGCTTCCCCTGATTCAAATAGCCACAGGGGCTGGTGAACCCAAGATGGACAGATCAGAGTGTAGAGCTCCTGCTCACAGGCTGCAAAGATGAACGAATCCCAAGATCGGCAGGCAAGACCGGAGGTAAGCTACTAGTTCAAGTCCCAAGAACTGGAGGCCAGACGAATACAAGTCAGCTGTAGGATCCAGAACATGCAAAAGCCCACAAGCCTTGCCAGAATATTCACTTATATTCAATACAGGCCACACACCCAGGGAAACTCATTCCCTTTCAGCTGAGTGGCTACTCACAGCAGATCCCATCATGGAGGTGATCACATAATATCATATCTCATCACGGAAGTGATCACAACATCATACGACTAGCAAACCACCAAGACTCATGGCCCAGCCAAGTTGACACACAACCTTAGCCATCACAGACCCCATTTAATACAATCCCATTCATAATTCAAGTAGCTTTTTTGTTTTGTATTTTCTCTAAAGGTTAGTTATTATCACTTTTTAATGTAGATGGAAAAACTGATTATCAGAGTTTAAATAAGTTGCTCAAAGACACACATTTCACACTTGGCAAGTGGCTGATGTTACAAAGCTAGTGATGCTTCTATCACCTCACAGCTCATGTAAAAGTAAATGTTGCAAAAGAATGTGGTGTTCCACTCTGCCCCACTACTTCAAAAGCTGTATATCCTTCATATGAACCAAGTAGGTCTTCCTTATTAGAAGAAAGGAACCAGAATTAAAAGTTTTCTGAACCACCTGAAGTTGTAAATTTCAAGTCCTATTTTTTTCTAAGTTCCTGGGTGGTGCGATTAGTTGTGCTTGACTACTAACCTAAGGTTGGTGGTTTGAATCCACCTGCCAGTGCCATAGAAAAAAGGCCTGGGGATCTGCTTCCATAAATATTACAGCTAAGAAAACCCTATAGAGCAATTTTACTCTGTAACACATGGGATCACCATGAGTCAAAATTGACTTGAGGGCAATGGGTTATAATATGTTTTAATACTTTGAGAATAAGCAGGTTGCAGCATAGAATCTGTGAATTATAATGTAGGACTTTCTTCACAATAAACCTAGAGTTTTTTTCCACAATCCTTGCTCAAACAATTTTGACCTTTCTTCAACAATTTGCAGCAAAACCAGAGGCCAGCTCAGTTATTTACTGAGCACCTAGTGTGAATTCAGTACCAGAATACAGCTCTAGCTTTAGATTTTATTCATTCTATATAGCACCCTGCACACTTAGGTATGCCTAATTTATGCAAAAGAATAAAAATAACATACACAGAGAAGAGTAATTCATGTTTTTGTTGTATCTGTTCTCTGAATTGTTTATTAATACACCATTAAAAGCAAAGTACAGGGGCACTATGCATTTTAATGTTCTTATAAATATGGATTTTTCTTTTAATTTTTAAAAACAACATTTTACCTTTAAGAAATCATTATCTTCCCAATATGAAAAAGAGCTCAGAGAGAAGAGAAGCAGATGCATTAAATAAATGTACCATTTTTAAGATGCTGAATCTGTTTACATAATGCCTTTCACTCTTTCTAAACTCTGGTGAAAACTTTAATTTTGTGCAGGTTTTCTTCCTTTTTTTCTTTTTTAAATTACTCCTGAACTGGAGTGTGGGAAAGCCAAAAAAGGGGAGATTAACCGTTGAGTAAAGAAATCTTTTATCAAAAGGAGCTGAATATGGTTCAGAAAATTCAAAACAGTAAATACTCATTAAAAAAAGAAACCAGTTTCATTTGTAGGTTGGTGATTTCCATAAATATGTGTTTAATATTAAACACAATGATGATTTATTCTGTGAATATTTTAGTAAGTATCTATAATAAAATATCTTTACCATTGCCCAAAGAATCAAGGTATTTTATAAAGAGCAGTTTGGAATGTAGCATACCCCTCTAAATAACGGTCAGATTTTATAGAACTTTTAGATGTATTTGATGAAATAAATCAAAGTAAGACATGATAAGCAGGGTTTTAGATATTAACTAATGCTAAGGTCCAGTGAAATGAGTCAGATAAAAAGTGAATTCCAGTTCTGATTCTGTCATTCACTAGCAATTTAATTTTGGGTAGGTACTTTAACCTCTCTGAATTGTTCTTTTATCATATGAAAAAGAATATCAAACAGACCACAAGGGATGTTTACAGAGTTAAATAAGGTAATATTTTAAAATATCTGTGGAAGTATTAGAAAACGCTACAAGGTTAAAGTATATTTAATGACCCAGACAATAGTTCTACTTTCACTTACTACTTCCCTATATGAACAGTTTTGCAACAACCGAATCTGCTTTCTCTATGATCAAGAAGCCTTTCACCTATGTGTCTTTACATGTGCCATTCCTTACCCTTTGAGTACCTATCTCTATCTGCCCAAATTTCAACTCATCCACCAGCGCTGACTCTGGCATATGCTCCTTTACGATGCCATCTGAGTCCATGGAAACCCACAGTGGTCCTTCTATTCTACAAATTCATAGCACTTATTATTTCTCTACTGATTTGAGTCTTTTCATTAACTCTCATCGGACCTATCAGTGCCTTTTTCCTCTAAACACATCATTAAAGCTTGGAGATGTGACTCCAGTAGGTGTGCAATAACAAATTTGATCGATTTATTGTGGGAGACGTGTCAATGGGCCCACTCTGGCACAGCTTCTTCTCACATAATGCTTCCCCATGACCACTGATTAATGAGTAGTGTGCCACATGATACTGGCCTCTGACCATAGACGATGAGACTTGGGATAGAAAATTTACTCAAATGAATCAATCAACAATCTGTACATGAAAGTGGAACATGCAGGCGATCTTCAGAGAGAGAAAGAATGACTCTGACATACAGAAACAACAGGAAAAATAACTGTCACACAGAGAGAGAGAATCTACCTTGATTCCACATGAGTTCTAATTCCTAGACCAAGTCTCTCATGAGTCTTTAGTTATTCTTCCTTTCTTTTTTTTTTTTGGGGGGGGGGTTCTATGAAATCCTTATACATACATTCAATATAACTTCCCATATACTTTTAATATCCCTTCCTTTATACCTCATTTTTCTTAATTAGCTTGAGCCAAAAAATACATAGCTAGGAAATTTATAAAATGCATTTTAAGTAAAGTGAGGCATGGAAACTCACATCTCAGACAGCCTTATTCTATCCAAGATTAGCCAGGAAGAAAAGTAATGTTGAGATGGATGGGTGTCAAACAGCATCCATACACCCATTCTTTCTTAATAACTTTTTTACAATTAGCCAGGTACATGCCTACCCAGCTATACTATATTACTCTTACAATTACATGCTACCGTAAGTTAAAGTTATTATGTTTTTGGCAATGGAATACGAGCAGCAATGAAAAATGCTAACTCTATGCCAGCACCTTAAAACAGCAGACACACCTCCTCCACTTTCTTTCCCCTTCCCAGGATCTAATACATAGAAGTGCCTAAGACAGAATCACCACGCAGGCAAATACAATGCCTCAGGGGATGACGGAGAAACAAGATGGAAGGAATCTGGGATGATAAATGATCTTAGGAAAGAAAGACATCTATCAACTTGAAATGCTCACCTTGGACTGTTTTCAGAGGGGAAAAATCAACTATGGCAGGGGCAGAGCACAGTAGTGTAAAACTTTGCATTCCTGGTCTGCCTTCAGCATTATGCTCCTTTAAAGAACTACCTATATGGGATCAAATTGACAACAATAACTTGAAAGATTAGAAAGGAAGCTTGGGGGGTAATGAGTTTATGTTAATGGAGGAGGAACAATTCAGAAAAGGAGGGTGAGAATCATTGCACAACTTGAAGAATGTCATCAATGTCACTGAATTGTACATGTAGAAATTGTTGAATTGTTGTATGTTTTGCTGTGTATATTTTCAACAACAGTGAAAAATTTAAAAATAAAAAAAATTGTACTTCTTAATACAACTGCATGGATGAGGATTAGAACACCAATACTTCCCAGGAATAAAAAAGAGTTCTCAGTCTCCAAAACTACAAATATCTACTGGAGCACATAAACCGACACAATTAACTTAATTTTCCTATCAGTACTTTTTTTTTGAAAGCATGATGTCAAATAATTGAACAAATATGTTAAGCCCTTGTATTTTACAATCACTTTTATAAGTAGGTTAACTATTCTCTACTAATGCAAAAACTGTGATGTTATCATGGAAGTAGAATAATTATGGTATGCAGGAATAAATTCACAGCATTCATCATAAAAATCCATCATATCAGGAGAAAAAATCAGGATTGTAGACACACTGACATAGGAGGCATGCACTATGATTGAACAGCGGTTCACTGGTTAGGGCTGCCAAGAACTAATATTTCCCCCTACCTGATTCCCTTCATGTGCTAGAAAGTTCTATTATATGAGGGCCTCATCCATACACACCTTCTGCTTTTGGTTTCTGTTCAACTGCTGAAGAGTTCATGGGTATTTTTACACACCTATCAATAATGGAGTTTTTATAATGTTTTAGCACTGATAAATTTGATTATTTAAAATATGTCATTTTCCCCAAATATGTTTTATTTTAAATGTTTCCAAATTAGAATTGCACACCATCCTGTTTCTTCCATATAATAATAATTTTAACAACAATAATTTACACCTATGACGTACCAGATACTCTACTCAGAGTATCACATACATGAAGTCATTTATTTTGCGTACCAACCTCTCAAGTAGCTATTAGTACAGTACATACTGATTATTCTCTGTTCTCCTCTTCATCTGATCTGTTCTTTACTTCTCTTTGTGCCCTGTTCAGCCAAAGGAAGGCAATGGTTGAAGCGTGGTGGTTTAAAGAGAAACCAGTCGAGGTAATATTTTCCGACTCTGTTTGTGCTTGGTCATTGCATCTCTGACATAGATGCATTCTGCCTTGAAAACAGCTTCTGTCATGTGGCCCACCTCTACAGTTCCATTCTCACTGGTCTCCAATACCACTATCTCCCTTGTCCCTTCACCCATAAAGGTGGTAACATCTTTGACTCTATAATTAGTCTCTTTGTGCCTCACCATCCCTTGTTTGCTTGTTTTGTGTTTTTCTTCTAACCCTAAAGACACCTCTGTAACTAGTCTCTTTGTTATGTATCTTTAACTGAAACATTTGTTTTCTGGTGATATCATATACTATATCATCATTTTACGGGTGAGGAAACAAGTACAGAAAGATCAACAACCCAAGTTCACACAAGATATAAAAAAGATTTGAAACCAGGCAATCTGATGTAGCGTCTGTGTACTTAAATACTACGCACTAGTGCCTCCCTATATCAGTACATGAAGACTGTATAGAATTGCTCAGAAAAACTTTGGAAATAAAATACATAGATGACATTCTGAGAGAAACTTTAAATCATCACCATATGAGTCATAAAAAAATTCATAATTTTTCAACGGACAAGTTAGAAGGCCCCAGTTTTGAATAAAAAATAATATGAACAATCTAAAGAAAGAATGCAAAATCAAAAGCAGGGGGGATGTGTGGTCTATTTTTGAGAAAAGAAAAAAATAACACCATAAAGAAAACGACAGTGTCCAATTCTAGGTGCTCATCATACATCAGAATTTTAACACCATTTTTAAAGAAACCCCAAATACATAAGAAAACCCAGGCTACCTTATTATGGTGTCACTGAATATTTAATATACGTCACTAAATCATTTTATTCTTATGACATGTTCATTTAGCAGAGTTCTGGTTTTGATTGGTTTTTACTTATTATTCTGCCTATAGGAGAAAAATGCAGTAATTGTGACTACTAACAGTATGCTGTTTTCCTGGGGGTACGGTATCTTCATTTAAAATACTAGATAGAGTGAAATCCTGGTTGTATGTATCAGTTCTATGGGCTTGGTTAATGGGTGTCTGACCCTGTAGGATAGAGCTGCTTTCAAGGATCTGAGGAAACTGCATTTTTAAACCAGCAAGACTGAGGGACAATCATTTTATTATAGAAAGAAAATCTCTTTGCAATTGGTATGTTAGAAGGAATGGAGTAATAGAAAGGCAAGATACAATTATCTGAGAAACACGTAAAAATGCTAGCTATAATGGGAAATATCAATTATCAACACCAATTATAAAAAGCACTTATGAAACACCTATCTGTATGCCAGTTTCTCCAAGTCATGCAAGTTAACAGGCACAGTTCTCAAAGGATTCAGACTTTACAGCCTAAGATAGAATATGTCGTAAAACATACACGAACAACTGCACACAAGTATTGCTGCCAGCTTGACAGTAACATTTCTCAGGGTAAAACAATTAATTAGCGTTCTGGTCTACAAACAAGTCGATAGTGAGTTTTATTTTACCAAATCATTCTTGAGGGAATTGACACGATCAACATTTTTCCTGGATTCTAAGAAACTGGATACCAGATTCTAGATCTGAGTCATGGCAGATTGCTTAAGAGACTCAGTCTGATAACTCTATCTGATTAATTCTGATTCTGACACCTGTGAACTGTCAGCGGCTCTTAAGGGCCTGAACTTTGTAATCAGACAAACCTGTGTTTCACTCTTGATCCTACCACCTACCAGCTATGTGACATTGGAGGTGTCTTAGTATGTAAAAAGGGGATATTAATACCTGTTGTGATGAAACTTAAATGAAATGATATATATGTCTGGCATGGGGACAATGCAGGAAGCTATTATTTTTATTACTATTGCCATTAAAGTTCAAATAAGTACTATTTGATTCTGTCTTTGAGTACTAGAAGTTACTCCAGATTCTTGTAGAGACTTGAATTAGCATTATGAATATTAATTATCATTGTAATACAGATGAACAGATGAACAACTGCATGGGGATCTATGACTAAGAAATACCAAATAAAGCAGCTTTTATTGGATATATGTGACCTTTTATGAAAAAGACTGGTGAGCTAAAAGCTGCTATTGACTAATGTAGTTTTAATCACCAGACAAATGAAAAGACATCAAAAATAAAACACATTCTTCAAAAATATTTCCATGTAAGAATAGCTTTAAGGTAAGAGTCAGAAAAATTTCTTAATATTATAGTATAAATATTTGAGCTATTTTAACTGTCAATACATAGATTTTGGCAGAGTTACAAAAAGGTTGTTGCTTACTGAACAAATACTATGTTTTTATTACATGGTCATGTCTAGAACCTATGGATGAAGAGATGAATGTTGCTGGTATTGTAGTTATTAGGTGCTGTTGAGTCGATTCCGACCCATAGCGAACCTATGTACTACAGAACGAAACACTGCCTGGTCCTGTGCCATCCTCACAATTGTTGTTATGCCTGAGCCCACTGTTGGCAGCCACTGTGCCAATCCATCTTGTTGAGGGTCTTCCTCTTTTTTGCTGACCCTCTACTTTACCAAGCATGATATCCCTCTCCAGGGACTGATCCCTCCTGATAACATGTCCAAAACACGTAAGACGTAGTCTCACCATCCTTGCTTCTAAGGAGCATTCTGCTTGTACTTCTTCCAAGACAAATTTGTTCGTTCTTTTGGCAGTCCATGGTGTATTCAATATTCTTCGCCAACACCACAATTCAAAGACATCAATTCTTCTTCAGTCTTCCTTATTCATTGTCCAGCTTTTGCACACGTATGATGCAATTGAAAATACCATGGCTTGGATCAGGCACACCTTAGTCTTCGAGGTGATATCTTTGCTTTTCAAAACTTTATTTAAAGAGGTCTTTCACAGCAGATTTGCCCAATGCAATGCATCTTTGGATTTCTTGACTACTGCTTCCATGGGTGTTGACTGTGGAGCCAAGTAAAATGAAACCCTTGACAACTTCAATCTTTTCTCCATTTATCATGATATTGTTATTGGTCTACTTGTGAGGATTTTTGTTTTCTTTATGTTGAGGTGTAATCCATACTGAACACTGTGGTCTTTGATCTTCATCAGTAAGTGCTTCAAGTCCTCTTCCCTTTCAGCAAGCAAGGTTGTGTCATCTGCATAACGCAGGTTGTTAATGACTCTTCCTCTAATCCTAATGCCCTGTTCTTCTTCATATAGTCCAGCTTCTCGGAGAGATGGATAAGACAGAAAAAAAAAAAAATGTCTACCCTTAATGAGCTTACATTGAAATACACTTTATTGGTAATTTGAACAGTTATTTTCTTGCATTATTACGGATAACTGTTTCTGTGGAGTTAAATGGGGAAACAGACTTCAAGCAAGCAGACATTTAATTACAAGATGGATATAAAAATATATTAAACTTAACCTATTCTAAGTATGCAAGAGAAGTATGGATCTCTGAAAAAAATGACTTTTTATCTGAGATGGATAAAAATTGGCCTAGCAATATATACGTGGTAAGGAGAGGTGAGATAAGGGGAGGAAAAAAAAAAAAAAGATTCTAAGCAAGGGAAATAGCCTGGCCCAGAGGAATAATACTGTATAGTATATTTGAGGAACTGAAAGAAATATTGGAGACAGAATAAAAGTAGGTAACATGAACTGGAGAGATAAACTTAGCGATATGCTTCAGTGACTTAAAGATCTACTAAAATTGTATATTTGTTTATAAAGATTTTAAGCATGATTGAAAATGCAGTAAACCACATTGTCCCTATATTCTTGCAAGTGGCAGAATCTCAGTACAGCCTCCAAAACCAGCCTGTGACTAAGGCCGAACCTTATTCTAGTAGGCAGTTCTGTTTTCTCCTAGCATTAGAAGAAGAAAGGTCCCTTCAGTTATCCAATAATTTAACATTCAGTGTAAAATATTTGACTACATATTTTATACATGCCAAAGTAACATGTTTTGAAAAAGATTCTATACCTAGGCCTATCAGAAAAACATTATAGATTTTAAAAGATTTCATAGATTTTGAAAGAAACTTACCATCCATTATCAAATGATATTTTACAGAACTTATCAAATCTTTTAAACACGGAATGTTGTTTTCATTATATAGAAAGAAAAAAAAAAAAAAAGCCCAATTATTTTCCAAAAATAATTGCTCTAATTCACTCTCTCTCCCCAAATCTAATGACAAGAAACCCTAAATGGCCAAAGATCTATACTAACTGAGAAAATTTAAGAATGCCCAGCATAGTAATGACAAAGCTATATTGAATAATATGAATCTATCTTCAGAGTAATTGACCACTAAAGAGATCTGTGAATTTAGTCAACAACTAAATGTTTAAAACACATGCCCACAAATATAATATGCATTGATTATGGTATATACAAGTGGTAATTAAAAGTGTTTGGAGAAAAGTTCAGAGCTGGTCACAAGACTGCTATCTGAATTAAAAATATTCAACAGTACTTTGAATTACTAGAAATCCTAATGAAAGCTTTTTGAAGTCTTTTCAATAATTCATAATGTTTCTGAAGGAAAAGCATGCCATTTAAATTCCAAAGAATAATTTGTCCATAGTCTTGGCTCCCATAGTGTGCAGCAGGGTACCATGATAGTCATAAAATATCCTAATTAAAAACATATGAAACTGGTCTATTTTCATACTTCAGGAACAGAACGCTCCAAGACTAGAGGATAGGAAAGGTGAGAAGTACTAAAAATAAACCTCTGAGGCAGATGACTGGGGACAGAGAGTAAGAGAGATAATACAGCAATACATGTGCATGGTCAAACAAACACAGTAAAGAATAGCTTATGAAGAAAATTAAAAAGTTCCTATTCTACCACTCTACCACCCAACCTGCTTCCCACAGGCAACTAATTTTTATCAGTTTGGGTTTCCAGCTTTTCTGGAGCTTATCTCTATGTTGCTAAATAATTTATAATTTTAGATATTAACTACTTTCTCCCTAAATGAAAAATTATGAGTTCAATTTCACTACTTTTTTCCTCAGAACATCTATCTTCCTTCAAAATTCTGATATATTTTTGAGTCACTGTGTTCATAATAACTGTCATTTTAAACTAATTGTCAATGTAAACAATACTCTTAGGGTTTCAGTTTCCAACAGGAGAAGGGCAGCAGGCTAGACCTAAATCTTTCTACTCCTTCACCTAAAAACAATAGATAACAACAATGAGAATGAATTAAAGCCCCCACAATTTACACCATTGGAGAGATAGAGCCAAGAAAATCTGGCAGATCCCTAGAGAGATGTAAGTTGGCAGGAAGCAGGGCTATCCAAACCAAGCAGAATTATAGCATATAACTGTGATAGTGTGGCAGGTACTGTGGGGAAAATCAAGGAACTCGAGACACCTAGAGAAAACAGCAGTCAGTGAACACCAGCAATTAGGACTAACACACATGGCTAGAATGAGAGTACCCCCCAACCTCTACTACAAACTGAGTTAGTCAATTATGAGAACAAACTGGGTAACCGAAGAGTGCTGAGAGAGGCTGAGAGAAAAAAGGCATGATTAGGTACAGAGAAAATGAGGTAAGCAGCCCTACGTTAAAGAAACTGTACGCTACCGTTGCAACAGAAGAAGCAGCTTGTGTGCTGATTAACCTTCTGCCCTACTTCTCCTGCAAGGGCTCCTCCGGCTAACAGTTGGTCTGATAATATCCAAAACATGAAATATGAGTATATTTAAATATGAATTTAAAAACATCCATCAACACTATATAGGTACTTTTTAAAATTAAGAATATATTCAGAGGGCCTCAGGAAGAAATCACCACAAAACGCCAAAATGAAGCAGAGGAAAACAACCCACCATAAATTAAAACAAAACAAACACATATATACATATATATATACACACATTATATTAATATCAATAAACTAAAATAAAGAAACTCATATAAGAAATAGCCAGACAAAAGTAAGTGATGGCCAGGCAACAGGAGGACATGAAACAGGAGTTGACAGAACTCAGGAAGATGCTGAAAGGAATGACCTATTTATCAACATGGTATTATAACCACACAGAGAAAGGATTAGTCTCAAGTTAACTTTAGATACAACACTTAGATTAAGCCTACATAATCGAATCCGTATCATACATAGCATATTTGACACCTGGAACAGCTCATTTATGTGAAAAAATTATTTTCAGTGAAATAAAACAAATAACAGTGAAATAAAAGAAATGTGGACAGTGAGAATTTCCTTTTATCGAAGTTAAATGTATAATAATGAAAATTTAAAATAAAAAAATAAATATTAAAGTTAAAAGTAATGGATTAATACTTGTTAAATACATTAATGCAGTTGTCTAAATAAAAAGTAAAAAACAAACACCTACATATTGATCTGTTACAGTAATATGACATTATAATTTGTTTTCAAGCCTTCTGCAGATTTTTCAATAAGCTTCATGTTTATTAGAAAATATAGTTGATTAAATAACATTTTGAAATAGTCTTAACATTGAAAAGTTTTTCCCATAAATCAACAAATATTCAAATGGTTAGATAAAACGTAACATCAAGGTAAGTTTGGCAGCACTTTCTAAATTCTTATTTTATAATAAATTCCAGAAACTGCGACCCTGTACATGACTTTGCTTCTTCCAGATTGGTTCTCTTGGCTTTCCTACATCTCTACAATGTAAAATATTCCATCAGAATATGTTAAAGATACAACATTTTGAACTTTTTCTCCTCCTGCAAACAACAGAGAAAATAGTTAAATGATAGAAAACACTAACATTGTTCGATGTGCTTCTCTAGAATGAATACTCAGTTATAGGAACTAAGACAAACATCTTTTGTTGTATCTCCAGTATTCTTCTTTGAAATGTGATTCTTTTTTTTTCTTTGTAAATGTCACTTTCTTCTTTTTTGTTGCCCTCCTTGCATGTTTAATGATCTACACAATTCCTGTTTTTCAATTTTTAAGGAGCAGTTTTAAAATTTGGTGCTTTATTGTCAATGTCTCATATTTACTGATGGCAAATATTATAAAACTTTATCACATGTAAAAAAGTAATGACTCAGAATAGCAAAATCACATACAGCAGAAAGCAAAATCTGAGCAGATTCTCTCCCGTCCACATTTTTCTTTAGATAGCACAGTACATCAAAGGTTGAGATTAATTTTTCAAGATTTGTCTTTACTGTGCACACAGCTTGATAATGAGCAGCACTCACTCCTTCCTGTATGGGAAAGTTTTTTCACTGTTTCAACAACATCCTGCATCCTGGTCACACAGAATAACAGAACTAGAATAATTCAAACTCTGTATCTTCGGCTTTACAATCATGATGCTCATCGTTTATTTGAATCTGCTGTTTACAGGCAAGAATATGTGATACCACAGGGATTAGAGACACAAACTGAACCAGAAGAAAACTGAAAATAATCTTATCTGTTAAAAAATACTCTTGAAAAGAACATGGTGGTGGTTATCAGAGGTGGGCATGAAAGAGGGGAAAAGGAGGACTCAATGCTTAGGAGACACTGAGCTTCTGTTAAGGGTGATGAAAAAATCTGGGACCAGATCAGGGTGCTGACTGAACAACATGATGAGCGTAAGCTAATGTCACTGAACTGTACATGTGAAAAATGTTGAAATGTCAAATGTTTTGTTATATATACGTTTACCACCAAAAATAAAGGAATAACATGTGTAACTGAGTCAGCTTGCTTCCTTCCCAGTTATATAACAGTTCTCCAAATTAGCTTCCAAGTATAAAATAATATTTATTACAGATAATTAATAAAATGTGCTAATTTGAAGCAATTTATGTGTGTGTCTGCGCATGTGTGTAATTGAAACTCAACAATATCCACAGTAATTATTTAGAAATTTGACTAAGATATGAGAGGGAGGAAATTAATTTCTTGCTGGCAATATTAAAATTGCTGTCACATGTTAATAATAAAAAGTAGCCAGGTGTTAGTAAATGTAATCATCGTTTTAAAATTCTTTACAGAAAACGCATCCTTTTACTGCCTACACCCAGATCTGGCCACTCCCACCACCTTGCTCTTGAATTTCACTGAGCGGCATATATTCTAAGGATTAAAAGAATACAAAGAAATTTTAGACTTCACTCAGTAGTATTGTTGTTGGTAATAAAACTGTTTTTATAAGGTAGAATAAAGCAATTAAGAAATTATTTTAATTGTTAGGGATACATAAATTCAATATAAGAGAAGATGGATGCAATTATAAAATCAAGGGAATTAAATAAAAATACCGTAATGCTTAAATTAAAAATCATCATAAAATATTGGTACATATATTTAAAAATATATACACTTGAAGGAACATCTGCTCAGTAACAATAAATACCACTACTGTATTTTGGAGACCTGGTGGCATAGTGGTTAAGAGTTTGCCTGTTACTCAAAAGGTCAGCTGTTCAAATCCACTAGTCGCTCCTTGGAAACCCTAGGGGGCAGTTCTACTCTGTCCTATAAGGTTGCTATAAGCTGGAATCAACTCAACCGCAACAGGCTTGTTTATTTGTTTCTGTTTTTGTTTTTTTTTTAGTACTGTATTTAAGTCTCTAAAACAGTTATTTACTAAATGGAATCTGAGGTCCTCAGAGAAATGCCTGCTTCCAGGTCCTAGACAGTGAAAGTGCAAAATGATACTGACATAAGCCAGGATAGCAGAAAGAGGAAAGCTTTAAAAAATTGTTGTTGTGTGCCATTGAGTTGATTCCTAGTCACAGTGATTGGATGTGACAGAGTAGAACTGCCCCATAGGATTTCCTAGGCTGTAATCTTTACAGAAGCAGATTCCAGGTCTTTTCTCCCACAGAGTGGCTAGTGGGTTTGAACTGCCAATCTTTCTTAAGCAGCTGAGAGTTTTAACCCTTGCACCACCAGGACTCCTTTCCAAAATTAATAGGGTCATGCAAAAATTACAGGAGCCAGTCTAAATTAACTCCTACTAACCAAAGTTGTGAAAATGTGAACATCAAGGAATAATAATTGTAATAATAATTGAAACACATAGACTCAATGTGAATAATGTGAATAAAGGAGTGCATAATATCCTAGAAAGAAAAACCCAGAAAAAAATCTTATGTAAGCATCAGAGATCCATTTTCCTTTTCAAGTTGTAAAAGACTTAAACATATATGTAGTTTTTCTAGCAGAAGCAAGTGGTCCAGGTTGACTATACAATAATTGATTCAGATAGAAAATTACCATTCTACAACATCTATTGAAGCTATTGATTCAGACAAAGGTTATCAACGGATATTAAAAAGCATTACATAAACAGTTAAAGAGAAAGGAGATATTCATATAATACCAAAATGATACTAAAAAATTATACAAATTATTTTCTAGTCATAAGTTAGAAAATAAAGCTGTAATAGAGAGATTAGAATGTCATAATGTTGTTGTTGGCTGCCATTGAGTTGGCCCCACCTCACATGCACAATGAAACAAAATGCCGCTCAGTCCTGCACTCAGATCATTGTGATCCATAGGGTTTTCATTAGCTGATATTTGGAAGTAGATTGCCAGGCCTTTCTTCCTAGTCCATCTTAGTCTGAAACCTGCACAGCATCACAGCTACACACAAGCCTCCACTGACTAATGGCCGGTGGCTGCACATGAGGTGCATTGGCCAGGAATTGAACCAGGTCTCCCACATGACAGAGGATAATTCTACCACTGAACCACAAATGCCACTTCATAGTCATAATACAGTGACTTATTTCAGCATCATTAATGACTGGCCAATCAGATATTTATATCTCATGATGTGATAAATTTGAAGTATAAAATAGCCCTTAATACACATCAGCACTTAAGAGATAATGTAGCCACATTTTAAAATACAGATCCATCAAGTTTTTAGAACTACTTCCAGTGTACATGAAATACACGGAATGTGGAAAAAGCTACACACCCCCACAATACCTGGAATGTTGTCTTTAGCAACATTCATTCCACTGTATTATACCTGTTTTACAGCATTCTGATTTTCTCCTATAGATGGTACATTTCATAAAAAAGAGAATTTAAATATTTGACAATATAAACACTTTGAACATAAAATTGTTCATCTTGCTCAATTTTTTATCTCCAAAAACCAGCACAATGTCTGGCCTATAATAATGCTCATTATATATCTGTTAAATAAAGTGAAATGGAATAGAATCCTTAACCTGTATCCCTGCCTCTTCAGTTTGAGATTTTTTTTTTCCATAAAATATATTCTCATAAGGAAATTATCTTTATAAAATAAATTTTTATAAGAGATTAATGATAAATTCAAGTGGAAAAGCACAATCTTGGTTTGAATACTGACACTTCTGCTTATTAATTTGTTCTCAGGCAAGTTACTCAACATACTCATTAGAAACAGAGGGTAATTAATAATTATTTCACAGAATTATCGAGACAATAACATGGCAGAACACAATGTCTGGTTTATCTTAGTCACACTCTCTTAGATCCATTAACCATATCTATATGGCTCTAGATTTATTGAAGCAAGTTCTCTCCTACACAGTTTATAACAATTATAAACAAAAATGTAAATTCTCCAGAATTTTTCTTGATCTGTGGATAATCTCAACTTAATCCACTGTGAGAACCAATGATAGATTCCATCTTTGGCCCTCATTCTGGTTAAAATTATCAAACTGTTAACTATGAATTCTCCATCCTAAAGTAATAAAGCAGATAAAAAGATAATTTAAAGAGGAAAGCAAAAATTGTTCTATTTTCAAGCTTGTATAGATATTGCCTTGGAGATTGTGAGTTAGGCATATTTAAATAGAAGTTAGAGGCATGGCCCATATTTCTCAAATCGGGAGAGTACACCATCCTAGAATAATTTTTTTTTGCTTTTATTTATTTATCTTTTCTCATTTTTGCCTTGCCTGGGAAAAAAAGGTCACTTAAACTTCACTTGATCCATCTTCTCTAGCAACGTGTTAGTTTATGACAAAGCAGGGTTTTATGGAGCTTTTGCTCTATAGAGTTCTGTTTGATTGTTGAAAGCCCACACTCCTGTTAGGAATACAGATTAAGACAGAGGTGAACTCCTGTGAAAAAAACTAACCACTGATATAGTGCTGTGTATTTACAGGTAGGAATAACTCTTTATAGGAAAATTATAAAATCACACTGTAAGAACTAATTGTACACATTTGATTATGGCAAGCTTTTGTAAAGTTACAGTGTTTTAAAATATTCCAATCTTAAACAGGATTTCAGGACACACTATAGTAGAGGTTAACATTTGATCGTACACAAAAATACAAAGTATGTGACTTTGAATAAGTACTGAAGTCCTCTAAGTCTCAGCCTCCTGTCACACAAAATGTTGACTATAATAGTAACTATTTCAAATCGAAAAAACCGTTGCCATCGAGTTGATTCTGACTCATAGTGACCCTACAGGACAGAGTAGAACTGCCCCACAGAGTTTCCAAGGAGTGCCTGGTGGATTAGAACTGCTGACCTTTTGGTTAGTAGCCGCAGCACTTAACCACTATGCCACCAGGGTTTCCAACTGTTTCAAAAGAAGTATCGAAAAGAACTACTGAAAAGATTAAATGAGATGATATGCACACATCATTTGGAAAAGTGCTGGTAGAAGTAGTCACAGTATGTTCTACCACTCTGCACTGTCCACTCCTTAATTCAATCATGTCAAACTACAGTATTCATCATTTTTTGGTGTGCTATAATCTCTAACAATCCCAGGCCCTTGAACCTGCTGCTCCATTTACCTAGAATGTCCTTCTAGCTCTGCCTCAGACAGGGAATGCAGCCTCATATAGTTTATTTTATTTTAATTTTTTGAGAACCCAGAAGTCACATCTGGCCCACTTAAGCAGAGCTTTATATGGTATCTTTCAGTAACAACTAGATTTCATCTTGAATTCTCATTTATCATTGTGGCATCCAATGATTTGTCTGTGCCTTATTTTTTTTAAAGGAAGCCCACTCGCCAGCCTGCAAATATAATACTCACATCCTTATTAAATTCAAAGCAGCAATAATTTAGAAATTGTGAGAAACAAATATAACTATCATAAAAGGCAGAATTGATAAGGATGATGGAAGTACTACCATGATAAATTCATATATATGAGTTTGGGAAGTATGTTATCATCTGTAGTAATGTGTTATTGATATTGATAGAAAATATCAACATGTCAATTTTAATAATAACTAGAGAAAAACGGAGATAAGGAAAATTTTATCAGAATTGAACGAGACAAGAAAAGAAAAAAATAACAAAATATATGATAGCAAAGCATCATAAACATAAAATTAAGTACATGAGTAAACTTAAGTTGTCATAATAAAGGTAAACTGGAAAAGTAACTCACTTGTGATAAGAGTTAAACATCCAGCAGTGGTTGAAGTTGCGGTAGGAAACTGAAAAAAAATGTGAATTAAACAATATTATTATAAAACAATGAAAAAGTCAAAGCAAAAAGCATTATATTATTTAAACAATTTTTTTATATTGATTAAAGTTACAATTCACAAATATACATGATGCATAATTCTTAAACTTACAGTGCCAAAGTATACAAAACAACTTTTTTAAAATTTAAAATAGAGTTTGAAGAAGCTATAATCATATTTGCAAAAATTAACACATTTATCTCAGAATTTTACAGATCAATTAGGTAATAAGTATACACGTATGATATTATTATGAACAGCCTTGAGTATAAACAAATGCAGCTACATTCATATAGATAATGATGTATACTACAAACACTGTGCTTCATTGGCTATGTCTACAAACGTCACTCAATCAAAAGAGATCATATGGAAGTAACAAACTCAATAAATAAACAAATATTACAGCCCATATACACTACAGTAAAAAAAATAAAAGTAAATGCCATATTTTGGATGTGGTCTAACCATAAGCACGGAAAAATCCACACAGATTTAAATAACCATAGTTACAATTAAACAAAAGAAACTGAAAAAATATATGTATTAAGCATTCATCTCAGGAAGATATAAAAATTAATAAATAAGCAGAAAGAAAACAGAAGGAAAGAATTCATAAAAATACAGATTTCCCCCACTACCCGAAGTACAATATGAAATCTTTCTTAAGCTGAAATGGCATAAAAGGAAGAAGCGGTCAGTAACTTACGTGAGAAAAATTTCCGAGCATTCCCAGACCCAAAAAATAACCTACCAAATCATACTAAATAACATATAAAACCTAAAAAAAATTAACAGAGTAAAA
This sequence comes from Trichechus manatus latirostris, assembly GCF_000243295.1. Taxonomy (NCBI): domain Eukaryota; kingdom Metazoa; phylum Chordata; class Mammalia; order Sirenia; family Trichechidae; genus Trichechus; species Trichechus manatus. The sequence continues at coordinate 4,315,621 of NW_004444128.1, read as the reverse complement.
ATAGTAATAATATGATAAATGTACAGCCTATATAAAGTAGAAATAATGTATGTACAGTCTAATTTCACAGACACAGTTCAAAGCTACGGTGGCTTGATGCTGAGATGCTGAGTTTACTTCCGGCGGAAGGAGCTTGGCGATGCCTCTCTCACTGCTCAGGCGAGCGCTGCGTCTTTTAAGGCTTGCTGCAAGACAAAGGTGAACGCTGTTTCTGCTTTTCACTTTTATTCAGAAAAGCGAAAATCCTCTTTGGATATCTTTCGGTTAACAAAAACAGGTACTAATGTAGGTCTTTCGTAAAAATGAAGTGGCATAAACTGAACTTTGGAAAAGCGGGAGAACTTGTAGAAGCAGACGTTAATAAGGGAAAACGGTTAAAAGTGTTAAATAATACAAAGAACTGATTTTCAGAAGCAAAAACAAAAATGAAAAGTATAATCGAGAAAATACAGAAACAACACTTCAATTATTAGTCAATACAAAGGAAAAATCTAGTTGTTAGGTGCCTGCGAGTCGATTCCGACTCGTAGAGACCTTATTGTACAACCGAATGAAAAACACTACCCAATCCTGCGCCATCCTCACAATCATTGCTATGTTTGAAGGAAGAACAAGGTTTGTGATATTTTCATGTTTTATAATTCATCTACAGAAAAAGTTGAATATAATAGCTGAAACATTTTACAATAAGAGTTTAAGATAGCAAAATAAAAAAGTGTTGAAAAATCGTTAGTTTCTTTTTATATCAGTAATAAACTGCTAAAATTTTAATTAAAAAAGAATCAACTGATAAAGCAACAAAAAGTATAATATACACTGCCATAAATACAATAAAAACTGTAAAAAGCGTACAAATAAAACTGTAAACATTTTTGAAAGGTAAAATAAAGTGAGTAAATTAAAAAAATCATATCAGATTCCTGCAGGTTAAAATCTAATATTGAAAAGATGTAAAATGTCTCCGTTTTTAATCTAAACATTTGTTATATTTCCACAAAATCCACACTTCTTTTCTTCTTTGCCTGTATACATAGGGGGAGGTAGATTGGGAAATAATTGGCCATTTGTTTCTAAAATGTATCTGTGAAAATATAGTTAAGAAAACCCAGAACAGAAGAAAAGAAGTTTTTAGGGATATATAATGGGCTTAAATACGCGTACTGCTCGAGAACAGGAGGTTAGAATGAATCAGTTGTTGTAAATCTGAACTCCCTCCCAGTGTCTGTAGTCCTTGAACCTAAGTTCCCATATTACTGAAACCTCTCTTGCATTAAAGTCTGTTTTCTCACTGGTGCTGCGGCCTGTGATACGTTCTTTTTTTTTTTTTTTTTCCTCTTCCATCAGGCTGATCCCATTTGCCATCTTCCTGGAATTGCTCAGAATTTCTCTTTCAATTATGCCTTCTACCTAAAAAAAATTCCCATAAATGTTAAGTAAAGTTTATTTTGAGATAATTGTAAAGTCACATGCAGTTGTAAGAAATAGAGAAGGATCCTGTGTACCCTTTACTCAGTTTCCGCAATGGTAACATCTTATAAAACTAGGATATTGATATTGATACACTTAGAATACAGGATATTTCCATCATCACAAGGAACCCTCATGTTGCTCCTTTATAGCCACAAATACTTCCTTTTCCTGAAATCAATCCCCACTTGATCCTGGTGTGTAATTTCTGCTATATATTGCTGAATTCTATTTGATGATGTTTCGTCAAGAATTTTTGCATATTCATGAAGGATATTGTTTTATAGTTTTTTCTTTTGTACTTTCTTTGTCTGGTTTTGGTATTAGGCAAATATTAGCTCCATAAAATGAACTGAGAATGGCTTCCATTTTCTGGTAGAAACTGTGTAGAATTGCTGTTAAATCTTTTTTAAATGTTTTGTAGAATTCTCCAAGGTAAACATTTAGACATGGACATTTCTTTTTTCAGAGTTTTTAAATTATAAATCTGATGCCTGTTAATAGTTACAGGGCTATTCAGATTATCTATTTCATATTGTATGAGTTGTGGTAGTTCATGTTTTTTAAGGAATTGACCAATTTTGTCTAAATTTTATGTGTGTAGAGTTCTCTGTAGTATTCATTCATCATCTTTTAGATGTCTGCAGAGTGAGTAGTAACGTCACTTATTTCGTTCCTGATATTAGTCATTTATTCTGTATCTCTTTTCTTCTTTGTTAGGCTTGCTACAGCTTTGTCATTTGTGTTGATCTTTTTAAAGAGCCAGTTCTTCATTTCATTGATTACCAATATCTCTATTGATTTTCTGTTTTCAGTGTCACAGATTTGTTGCTGATTTTGTTGTGTTGTTGAGGTGTTCCTTTGGAGAGACCCCATGTGTTCTAGAGTTGAATTTGCTATAATCTTTACGGAAGTAAATTGCTAGGCCTGTTTCTTCCACGGTGCTGCTGGGTGGGTTTGAACCAGCCGAGTGCAAACCGTTTGTGTCACCCAGGAACCTTTCAATGTCATAGATTTCAAAGGTATAGATTTGTGTGCTTATATTTATTATTCCCTTCCTTTTGCTTGCTTTACATTATTTTGCTCTTTTTCTAGGTTCTTGAAGTGGGAGCTTAGATTATTGATTTGAGAATTTTCCTCTTTTCTAATGTATTCATCTATCACTATAAATTTCCCTCATAGCATTGCTTTAGCTGTGTCCAGCACATTTTGATATATTACATTTTATACTAATTTATATATACATATAATATATGTGTATGTAAATAGTGTATATATATATGTTATTTCTCTCGAGGCTTTCTCTTTGACTCATGGATTGTTTAGATGTATGTTGTTTAGGTTCCAAGTGTTTGGAGATTTTCTTTTTATCTTTCTGCTCTTGATTTCTAGTTTGACTTTATTGTGGTTTGAGAAAACATTCTATATGATTTGAAGTCTTTTAAATTTGTTGAAGTTTGTCTCTGGTTCAGGACATCTTGGTATCTTAATACATGTTTTGTGATTCCTCGAAAAGAATGTGTATTTTGCTGTTGTTGGGTAGAATGGTATATAAATGTCAATAATATCCTATTGGTTGATAGCGTTGTTGAGTTCTTCTATATCACTGCTGATTCTCTGTCTAGTTGTTCTATCAATTGTTGAGAGAGGTGTGTTGAAGTCTCCACCTGTAATGGTGGACTTGTCTACTTCTCAGTTGTCTATTTCTCTGTTGAAATTTCCAAGTTGTCTGCTTCTTCAGGCCCAGGTCCAGGATAAAATCCATTGCCACCGAGTTGATTTTGACTCATAGCAACCCTATAGGACAGAGTAGGATACATAAGGCAAAAAGAAAATTCAAGAAATTCCTCATCATGTCATCCGTTGGTTCCTGAAGTCTATTCACTCTTCCTTCTTCTTTCCACATTTCAGAGTTGTCTTATGTTTGTTAAGGATTTTAGCTGTATTTATTGGGTGGAATAGGAAAAAGTATGTCTACTTCCTCTTCCTGGAAGAGGGAGTCCCTCTGCTTTTCCTTTTTCCTTTCCAGCTCTGGTATGCAGTAGTTTCATTTAAAAATATATTTTCCTATCATTTTAATTACTAGTTCTCAACTTGCATGCAGATTAGAGTTACATGGGAGTTTACAAATTACTGATGTTTCAATAACACCCTGAATATTCTGATTTAAGAAGTTTAAGTTATTTCCTGGATACTGTTATTTTTCAAAGCTCACTAGATGATTCTAATGGGATGGAAAGGTGGAGGACCACTAATGCAAGAAATTCACAAAGGACAGTAAGGTAAGTATCTTGACTCAGCCTACCCTCTTGATCCACAACCTAAATCTCTCCCTTCCATAGTATTCTAGATCAAAAACTTGAATTATCGGAATCTCACCACTTAGCTTAAGCCGCTGAAAGATAAGTACATATTTGTGTTACTATATAAGCATCTTCCTTCCTAATCAGGAGAAGAATATTTATATAAAATTCATAAATCTCCTCCAGTTATAATATGATATTTGATTTGGTAACTATATTTTTCCTAACAATATTTCTTATAATCGTGCTTAGTTTTTGGAGATAAATGAATCAATTTCTGAGAATGTAGGCTATTAAAAATGTAAGATTGCAGCTAAATAAAAATTCCAGTATTCAGTCATTTCTGTTTTTTACATATCTGCTTGGAGGCTAAATATTCATTGCTCTTTACTTTCAGATGTCTTTGGTGCCCAAAAGGTCTTTTGAAGTTACAATGTTAACAGAAAGACTTTGATCCTATAATCAGTGGGGCAATGTCATATAAATGTAATGCTTCTAAACTCTGAGAATTGGTATGTGTAATATAAATCAGTGGATAATCTTTGCTACTGGATTAGGTTTTGGTGATGTTGGCTTCTTTTTTTTTTTTTTTTTGTACAATCCACAGTGAATCACTGCTTATCTCTAATGAATGCTTAGTTCTTCTCTTTGTATAAGCTGTCCCTATACCTGGAATATATTTTTTCTCTCCCTCTCCAGTTGGAGACAAATCACTGATACTTATTGTTCCAGATCGTATGTAAGTTAAGGTAATGCTAGCACTATAACGAATAAATGTTGAAATTTCAGTGGTTTAAAATAAAATTGAAGGGTATTTCTCTCTCAGTAAAGTCCTAATTGTTGGCTAGGGAGGGGCTCTGCTCCAGGCAGTCATGAAGGGACAGGAGATTTGCCATTTTCAACATGGGGCTTCCAAGGTTGCTCTGCACATCAGTAGAAGAGGGGTAAAAAAGCAGAAAATTTTACTGAAATTTTGTTTAATGGACTAAGCCTAGAAGGGGTATAAATCCTTTATACACACTTTCAGTTGTTTAAAAATCCTAATCACATGTCTAAACTTAAATGAAAGAAAAGTATTTGGTTAGCAGACAATCTGTCTTTGTCCCTGTCCTATTACACATATTGTCTGATATAATGTTCACAATAATTCAGTAAAATCCCATTTTATAGATGAGTAAACTGAGGCTTTGAAAGATTAAGTATACACCCTAAGGCTAATAAATTAGCATGTGACAGTTAGAAATGAGAGCCCAGGATATACTAACTCTAAAACTCATAAACTAATTCTCATGCAAAATGAAATTCCATTTATAAAGTACTTTGCTTATTAGAAAATGAAGTCCGTCACAAGAAGTTATTTGAAAATTTCTAATTCACCTAAAATTAGTAACCTGTTATTTTTTGTTTTGCTGTGTTATAGTATTAATATTTGTGTGGTCTTTTCCACTTACTTTTTTTTTGAGCCATCAATAAGTTATTATAATTTTGTTGTATATTTGTTTAGTGTGTCCTAGCTTCTTGTTTTTTTTTTTTTTTTTTTTTTTGATATGACAAAGTAAATAACATTTGCCTACTTGGGAAATGAAGGTACAGCCCAAATAAATTCTACAACTTTGTTGTCCAGGCAAAACTCTGCAGATACTGTCAAAATTTTCTGGCCATTGAGCATTCAGTTGCCTCTCCTTGATGAATGCAGAACCAAGAGTGAAGGACACTTAGCAAGGTACTGAAATTGACCAGCACATTTTCAGTCCTAAGAGAGAAGGAAAGTAGACTAAGAATGAAATAACATAGATTCCCTCAGTTAATGTAAAGTAAGGTTTTGAAATCACTGTTTTAGGTGTCACAAATCATCGTTGAAGTCTGAATAGTTAGAAAAAAGAATAAGCTTAATAAGATGGTTCATTTTGCTACTGTTAATAAGCAATAACTCAGCTATTTGTGACAATTAAGAATAGATATTATCCACATAATTATTGACTATTTACTGTGCTCAGAATTTACAACGAGAAATTATGTTTGAAGCTTAATTGTGAAAGTAACAGTTACTCGTAAGTGTTTACTAGAAAATGTGCAATACATTATACATGGTAGTGAGGAACCATTTATGTTCTTTTATGAAATACAAAAGGCAAACATTTGAGGATGAGGTGGCATGCTATGAAAACAGCCTCCACCAACTTTGGGATAGGTAGCTCAAAACTAATTGAAAAGTTTATCAACATAAATACTAACTTAGGGTTTATGAACTTGCTCTTCCTTCCTTCCTACTCTCCCATTTGCTGTCTATTTCTTTGTTTTTATAGATTCCATGTCACCTTGAATTGCCTTTTAGTTGAATCAATCAGTTTTACTCAGAGTTAAAAAACTGACTGAGGTAACATGACATACAGAGAGAGAGAACCCTATCAAACTAAAATATATGTTAGTTAAAAAGTTCATTTCCATAGTGAGCAAGTGGAAAATCGGGTCAAGTCAGGAGCTTATTGCTTTTCAGAGAAAAGGAAATAAGTTACATATTCTGAACATTTGAGGCTCACGTTTAATGCTAGATTGCAAGAAGAATCCTTACATCACCTATCCCATACTTTGTATGAGTTTTGTGATCATTAAGGTTGTGTGTCAACTTGGCTAGGCCATGATTCTGATTCTGAGTGGTTTGGCACAGCTATGTAATGATGTAATTTGGCAGTTACGTAATGATGCACTCATCCTCCATGATGTGATATGATGCGATCAGCCAATTGGTTGAAAGGGGAGTTTCCTTAAGGGTGTGGTCTGCATCTAATATATGTATGGATGTTCTGGAAAAGCTCACTTGCTTGCTCTGGATCCTGCATCCAACTCATAATCATCTGACCTCCAGTTCTTGGGACTTGAGCCAGTAGCTTGCCATATTGCTTGCTGATCTTGGGATTCATCAGACTCCACAGCCTGTGAGCCAACAGGTCAGCCATCTTAACTGTCAATCTTGAGTTCATCAGCCCCAGCAGCTATGTGAGTCAGGAGAACCTCCTTACGCCTCCTGCCTGGCACCTGACTCAGAACTTTCCAGCCTCTTGACTTGGAACTTTCCAGCCTCTACAACCATGTGAGCCATTTCCTTCAGATAAATCTCTCTCTCTATGTATATATATATGTATATGCTTCACTGGTTTTGCTTCTTTACAGAACCCATCCTAAGACGAATGTCTATGTTTAGTTGATTATTTAAATTTCCAAATGTGACACTTGATAAAAAACTTTATAAAATAATTCAGTTTCACAAAATAATAGCATAAACAGACTGGCTGATATCAATGGTGGAAAAATGACTAGTTAAAAATCTTAATAAATGATACCGTAAGCTAAACCATAATTTAAAACTTTGCATTGTGGCTAGTACATATCCAAGTACCTGCTTAGTGTCTTATGTTTAAAAAAAAATAAAATAAAATTGAGAATACCTACATGAAAAGGAAAATTGAATAGAATTTCACCACTTTTGTTTCCTGGATTCATGTTTTTTCTTGAAGATCTTTTTAATCTCATATGAAATATTTTAAAGAAAGATAAAGAAATTGTGCATATTACCATACAGACTAGCTGGTTATTATTGTAACTCATCATTCTCTTACAACTAATCCAATAAATTAATAATGCCCCAAGCATATTTTGACCCTCTTGTTTTAAGTCAAAGAAATACCAAAGTTCAAGGAGTTTAGTATATTAAAAATAAATAACTTCTCTAAAGTTGTAAAATGGCTTTGTAAATGGCAATATTTCAATGAACTATTTTGGAATATGAGGCTTTAATATACTTATTAATTTGTTATCCAGGTAGTCACTTAAATTTTTTGAATCCTAGGATGTTTGATGTTTTTTAATGACCCAATTAGTAAATAAAAATGAAAGGTGGACCAATCACATTATTTAATACTAAGTTGGTTTAGATTTATAGACACAGTTTTTCCAATTTGTCAAATGACTGATATGTGACTCTTTCCTCTCACATGTATGTTGAAAAATTAACTTTAGGCAATGATTATTTCAAACTCCTTTGTTGTTGTTGTTGTTAGGTGCTATCTCATAGCAACCCTGCATACAACAGAACGAAACACTGTCCAGTCCTGTGCCGTCCTCACAATCATTGTTATGCTTGAGCCCATTATTGTAGCCACTGTGTCAATCCATCTAGTTGAGGGTCTTCCTCTTTTTCTCTGACCCTGTACTTTACCAAGCATGATGTCCTTCTCCAGGGACTGATCCCTCCTGATAACGTGTCCAAAGTATGTGAGATGTAGTCTCGTGATCCGTGCTTTTAAGGAACATTCTGGCTGTATCTCTTCCAAAACATATTTGTTCATCCTGTCAGTTTTTTGTACTGTAGGGGCTTGCGTGTTGCTGTAATGCTGGAAGCTATGTCACCTGTATTTGAATAGCAGCAGGGTCACCCATGGTGGACAGATTTCAGCTGAGCTTCCATACAAAGACAGACTAGGAAGAAGGACCTGACAGTCTACTTCTGAAAAAAATTAGCCACTGAAAATCTTATGAATAGCAGCAGAACATTGATATAGTGCCAGAAGATGAGCCCCTCAGGTCGAAAGGCACTCAAAAGACTAGTGGAGAGGAGCTGCCTCCTCAAAGTAGAGTCGACCTTAATGACATGGATGGAGTCAAGCTTTAGCGACCTTCATTTGCTGATGTGGCACGACTCAAAATGAGAAGAAACAGCTGCAAACATCCACTAATAATCTAAAAGTGGAATGTAGGAAGTATGAATCTAGGAAATATGGAAATCATCAGAAATGAAATGGGACACATAAACATCGATATCTTAGGCATCAGTGAGCTGAAGTGGCCTGATATTGGCCATTTTGAGTTGGATAATCATATGGTATACTATGCCAGGAATGAAAAAATGAAGAGGCATGGCATTGCATTCACGATCAAAAATAACATTTCAAGATCCACCCTGAAGTACAACACTGTCACTGACAGGAAAATATTCATACACCTACAAGGAAGACCAGTTAAATATGACTATTCAAACTCCTTAGGACCAGAATATTACTTCCACTATAATATGCAGCATGGTACTTTGAGATAATATTCACTTAAGTTAATAGAATTAATTAGATTTCAAGTATATAGATTTATTTTCAAAATAAAAATATGCAGTATGTATAGAATATTGTCAGTAAAAACCTGTTAAAATTATCAAAGATTTGCCCAAAGAGTAGAATGGGTGCCAATATTTCATCATTGATACTAATTGAATGGGCTGGCATCCAAATCACAAAATTTCAGTATCATCACATCTAGAAAAAAATAAAAACAACTGGACAAAATGGAAACATAATATTGCTTCATAATTAGTATATAAAATCAAATTAATTGTTTAGGAAAATAAGTTTGCTATCTCAAGTGTGTACATAAAATATTAGTCCATTTTTTCTTTTATTTTTGCATAATTTATAAGCTTAAGAATCGCCTTTCTTGAAATATCCATTTTTACATTTTTAATATGCTTAACTTTCTGAGACAGGAGTGGATTATAACTTCAATTTTAAAGAATAAGAACATTTTTTTGGCTGCTATAAAAGTTATGTAGTGAGAGTCTTAAGACCCAGAACAAAATGAATACAGGAGTTGAAAATGTGATTGAATTTTGTTTGTTGATTTTACTAAACTCACCACAATCTTGCTGAATTCACCTCTAGCAGATTTACTTGTCGATATTTAAGATTTTCTATGAAGATAATCACATCATCTGTGAATAAAGACAGCTCTCATGCTCTTTCAACAAACCTTGTTAATTCATTGAAAATTATTATTTCTCTTATTTTTTTCTTTTCTCAATATGCAAACTTTCTCTTATAGAACTTACAGAAATAGTAGAACATATAGAAATATATAGGGGTCTCAATACTAATATTAGTCAGCTAGTATATAATCCTAAAAAGTATTTAAAATATAGTCTCTTTTTACTTTATTATATATGCCATAAACTCACTTAGCAGTAAGCATAAATTTTAGACTATTTCATCTAATGGAATTTCATTTTCTGGAATAAAATTTCCATAAATTGAAAATGCAAACATGTACACACATATACTATGAAATGTTGAAATTGAAAAATGGATATATACATGTATACTTGCTTATAGACATAGCTACATCTGACTTCATTGGAAGAACCACAAGCCACTAATTTAGTTAATTGAACCCTAACTTTAAGGCTACCACCACTCTGAGAGTAGTGTTCTCAAAAATAATTATTCTGTAGTGCTTTTGGGAAATAATGATTTTTCCTAATTAAACTCTTCCTGATTTTTTAAAAAAATTTTTCCAACTTTTTTCATAAGTAAAGACATCAGCTGGATTTCAAAGATTTAGTATGTAAGGGAGCAATGGTGATTTAATCAGTCTATGTAAAAAAAATCAATCTCAATATAGGTAGGCTCTAACCTTGCTAACCCTATTGGTTTTATGTTACTCTCCTTTCCTCCTAAATTGTCATCATTATGTGATTGTATGAAAAACACTAAAAGTTCAAAGTTATATGTGCTCCAGGAAAAGAGCCTCAGTTTTTGATTTCTGAAATAAAAAGTTCAGCCCATTCATCTTTTCTGCTCACCAAATAGTCTGTCCATTTCTGAAATGAAGTATTGAAAGAAATAATGAGATGGCTCCAGCTGAGCGAATCCCAAGGCTAGGTTAACTCAAGAACCTCATGAGACCTGAATCATTAACATAGTGAAAGTGAACATAAAAACTCCTCATCCTGGAGATACTACCGCTGTGCCGGGTGCTGGTTGCACATCTGACTGTGGCATTGATGAGTGGCAGTTAGTTTAGGTTCAAGAGTCATGTATATATTTTAAGTTAAGAAATTCCCTGTTTATTATCCCTTTGATAAGGAAAATAATAAAATTTTATTCAAAATACGAATATTTTTTCCTTCTAAAAACAAAGTTATTCAAATCAGAGAATATTTTCTTCAGCTTCTATAGAAGATTCAGAAACTGAACCACATAAAATCAATTTCAAATATATTTGTGCAAAAGTTCCTTGCATTTTGACAATTCTTCTTTCTCTAGAGAAGATATTGAATAATTTCCTCCTAATACCAAATATCCTCTTTTAAGTCACTCTGATATCGACCACATACTATTCTCCTTTAAGGACCACTTGTCTTATTCATTTTTCCTATTTCCTATGTTTAGAAATTAAGTTCCAATTAAGAATTTTGACTCAATTCAATTAAAAATTCTGACTCTCCTTTTAGGCCCACATCCCTTATTCCATTTTCCTCTCTCATATGTTTAGAAATTAGGTTTCAACTAAGAATTCTGACTCAATTTTATACTTTTTCCTTCACATCTTTGTATTCTTCCTTGCTATTCCATCTTGTTTGATGTCATGGCCTGCATTTTTTACATTCTTGAAAAATCCCCAATCTATTTTTCTCCTCCTGTGATAGACCAGAGTTTGTTTTCTGTGAAAGCTTTGCTTATTCTTAAATATTCTCTTTCTCATTACCTTGCTACTTCTTTCATTTAAACCTGTCCAGAGTCAAAGTTCTTTATTGTTATTTTCTATTCTTTGTTACTGTTTCCTAATTTGCTAATTCTTTTTGACTATTCCTGGCTATGTCCTGGCACTGTAACGGGTTCTTTTTCTTTTCCTTTTTTTTACATTTAGACAGTGTCTGGAACCCTAGTGGTGCAGCGCTTAAGCCTTAGGCTGCCCACCAAAAGGTTAGCAGTTTGAATCCACCAACTGCTCTTTGGAAACCCTATGGGGCAGTTCTACTCTGTCCTATAGGGTCGCTATGAGTCATAATCAACTGACGGCAATGAGTTTGGTTTTTTGATTTAGACAACGTCTTCATTGTCTAACTGTAGGTAACATCCTACCTTTGAATAACAATAGTACATTCAAGTCTGGTACAAGTAAATGTAAGCTGCCAACAAGCATTATCTTAGGAAACTAAGAAAAACAGAATATGGTCAGCTGCTGCCTTCTGAAACTCTAATAAAATGAAAATAAGGGTTTTTTAAATTGTAATTTACAGTTACAAAGAGAACAGGAGAGGAGACTAAAGTAGATAGAAGATGTTAACAAATTTTTAATGATGGAATGTGGATGAGGTATCAGCGATTCAGAAAACTCATTGTAAAGTGACTGCATAGAATAATGCACATGGGAAACAAGGTAATTTATGTTGCAGAACCCTGAAAAGGGTTAGGAGTTGGAGGCACTAGTACTATGGGTTGGAGTATAAAAGTGGGAGCAGAGACTATGTTTTATTTATGGGACTAAAAACAGGTAGATTGGTGAGAAGTCCGATAAAGAGCAGATATAACCTAGGTCACTTCCTCATGTCATGCATCCTGGTGACTACTCTGCCCAAAGTTTGGTTGTTTTCCCAGTAACTGGAGAATTGAATCTGCGAGTAATCAGACCAGGGACACTAGTCACTGCAGAATGAGAGATATAGAGGGAAAAAGAAAGAGAGAGCGACCTGCTTTCCAAAACAAAAACAAACAAACAAAAATAACAGAAGGATTAACTGAAATTTGACATATGGAATGGTGGGACATCCAGTTCTGTTACATAAGATTCAACTTGTGGAATGCTGGCAGCAGATACACACACCCAGGCATGAAATAGGTGGATATTTTCATGGAGACACTGAATGACCCCATAGAATAGACTTATAGAAACTAATATTTATTGTCCCCAAACTAAACTGATGAGTCCTCAATTGATCATCTGACTTTCTACATGGAGAACCACCAGTTGACAATCTTCTTCCCCTACCCATCACAAAGCTTCTATCAGTATTTTAATTCTCTGAGCTTAAATATTAAATGTAGAATATCAGATAGGTGTGTGTGTATGTATGTGTGTATGAGGGGGTCTGATATTATGATATGGACCAAAACAAAGAACTGGAAAAAAAGATAATTAAGAGAAAATAGAGATAATACATACAGGGGTAAAAGCTCTTTAAATAAGCCAACCCAGAGCCTGTCTCCCCTTCTAGACCATGCTCTATGACCCAGGACTTTTGGGCTCCCTGGCCTAAGGACCTGGAGTCAGCTTCCAGGTTCTGCTGTTTCTCCTCCCTGTATTGTTCTCCCAGAGGCAGACCATGATACAGAAGATGTGACTGCTTGGGAGCTGGGAGTGGGCATTGGGTACTGTATGTAAGGAGTTTGACATGCTGTACTGTATCAAGATGCATGCCCAGGAGGACCAGTGCTATGCTCTAAATGGGCTACAGATGGTAAAAGAGAAGGGGGCTAGCTAAGTATCTGGAGCTAGTTGTTTTCCTGCCTCAGGCACTGCAAGTAAAAATTAGCCACAGGCCTGTATTTCCTGCCAATATATGTCATCTAACTATATGTGAAGTTCATAGCAAACCTTTTAATCTCCATAGGCCTCTGTTTTTTTATCTGTAAATAATGGCATCACTAGGGTTAGTGTCACCCAGTGCAGTGACTCATGGTGTCACCCTCCCATGCTAATTACAATATTGTAGCTAAAACACCAGAAAATTTGACAAAATCAGTGACTATAAAAATACCAAACCAAAAAAAGAACAAACCCAGTGCTATTGAGTTGATTCCAACTCATAGCAACCCTATAGGACAGAGTAGAACTGCCCCATAGCGTTTCCAAGGAGTAGCTGGTGGATTCAAACTCCTGACCTTTTGGTTAACAGCAGAACGCTTAACCACTGCACCAACAGGGCTCCATATAAAAACACTAGCAGCAATGAAAACATGCATGCTTATAGCGTGAGCAGATGAAACCACATAATTTGAAGCCTCATTGTAGTTGGGTAATAATGACAGCTCTGACCAGAGGGTGACCCTATAGGACAGAGTAGAACTGCCCCATAGGGTTTCCAAGGAGTGCCTGGTGGATTCGAACTGCTGACCTTTTGGTTAGCAGCCGTAACTCGCTGTAGCTCACCATAGCTGGCTGTAGCTTTGAACTACTGGCCACCAGGACTCCAGAGCACATTAGAAGTTTCAAAAATTAAATAAGCGTAGAGTTTTAGCCTTGTAGGTATACTGATACATGTAAGCTAGACTTACAAATTTGTTTTTTTGCTATAACTAACTACAGGGAAAATTTTATAAAAAATAATAAATTTCTGCTGGAACACTGCACAAAAATTTTATAGACAGTCATTTTGGTGTCACCCCCTCTGATAGTGTCACCTGGTGAACTCTGCACCCCTCACACACCGCTAGTGACACCACTGTCTGTAAAGAGGAGGAGTTTGAACTTACTGATCTTTGAAAATCTTTCAAGCCCTAACATTTTATGATTATTCATCTCTTTCAACATTTTATTTTTTATACACAATGACACATCTTATTTATTTGCAAGCTCACATAAATAGCAATTCTGCAAAACATTTCCTATTGATTTCCAAAAGACTCTGATTAAGCACGCATAAACCAGCAAGTTGAAAGTCATTTCTGCACCTTTTATTTTTCTACCCCTATAGAAGCCTTTAACTAGGTGAGCATAATACCTCATTGACCCGAGAGGCCTCTGTGGCAGTAACTTGGCACCCTCTGGCTCATTTTTCCCTTAGGCTAAGTTAAAATGCCAAACCTAAAACAATTTTCCTATGCAAGATTTAGCATGGAAGGAATTACTGAAACCACAAGGTGGAAATTAATGATTAGCTTGAGATGCTATTAGCATACCAGCAGGAGAAAAGACTAAATGAGCTATGATCTGAAGTAAAATATGTCATCCTGGAAATTGCAAGTGAGATGATGGAGAAACAATGCTGGGTAACAGGGGAGGAGAAGGAATGAGCTATTAAACTGAGAGGCTAGGAGACAAGCATTTAAATTAAGAGGACAGGACAATGAGACAGCGTTGAGTTAACGTGCAAGAACCCAGACTGAAAGACACTTGGTTAGTGATTGCAGACAGGAAGCAATCCAGCAGCGGAGAGAGAATGTAGCACTAAGGGGACTAGGCAAGGAAGAGAATGCAAAGTACTTTTCCAGTTGGATAAAACAAGCAGACATAAAATTCATTCCAATGCTTTCTCCTGTAGGAAAAATCATTAAGGGCTGCCGTGAGCAAAAGGCTCACCACTCAGAACACTACTGGAAAAAAAAGCGGGGGGCGGGGGGTGAGGAGACACAAAAACCTGACAGGTAAATGTTCGGTGATTTTTTTTTTTTTAAAGATAAATGAAAGCCATTCACCAAACTTTTGGCAAACATGGATATCAAAGTACAGTAATTAAAAATATGTATTGTATAGAAAGCTAACAAAATAGCATCCATGTTGCAATGAGCAGCCTTTTGTGAATCTAGCCAGATTGGTGGATTCAGACTGATCACCTCAAATCAAGAACTGCTTTTTTGTTTGTTTTGGAAGAAAAGGTGTGTGAGTTCTGCTGTGTAATCTTGTTAACCTCACTGTGATGTGCAAGCTTTACCTAAGGCACTCCATCATTCCACCCTGTGTCTCTGGCTCCAGGAAATTTGGGTGGGGGAGAAGGAGATTTGTAACAAGCCCACAGCTGTACTGCAAACAGACCAGAGCAAATAAGTATAAAGTTTTTCCATTTTGTATGATTGAGAATTGTTAATGAAACTAACTGGGAAATTGTATCAGCCCTTCTGATAAACAGTAAGCATTTTTTTGCTAAGGAATCAATGTTTCTGATTCTCACAAATTTCTAGGTTCACAGTTGGATTACAGATTACTTACAGCAAATCCTGTTAAACAAAGACCAACCCTAGCTCCAAAAATTAGATTTGCAATCTCAGCACCTCCGTATCCAGATGTTAAATTAATGAAAAAAAGAAATTTATTTTTGTCTCTGTACACTCTTGAAAATTGAGGATATTTAATTTTATCCATAGCTTTTTATTTTAAGTGATAAGAAAATAAGCCTTAACAAAATAATCAATGGTTTGATTTTGAAGCAAATTTTTATTTTATCAACAGTATTTCTAATCTGCTTAATTAATTTAAAAACTTTTTTTTAAACATTTTATTTACAAGAACTAGGACTACAAAGATGAATATGATACAGTCTGTTTCTTCAAGTAGTCATGCTCTAATATGGGATTCAGCCTTTTACAATGATAAGTTTAGTACGTGAGAAAATGCTGCATTAATGATGGATATTAGAAACAGTGAGGAGGCCAGAGATGGCATGATCAGCTTTCCCGGGTGACAAAATAATCCTTCACAGAGAAGAAGATACTTTAGCTCATATTTGGAGGATGAGAAAGTTTTGCCAATTTGGTCAAAGTGGAGAAGTCATTTGAGGCTGACAGTAGCATCTACATAGGCTTGTTAGTGTGAAACAACGTGAGTAGGGGAACTGTAAGTGTTTCCATATGGCTGGAGCATGAGGATAAAGGAAGAGGGCTAGTGAGCAGTAGGTAGGGGTTTAACTAATTTACAGTAATGAAACAACATAAAGATAGAATTACCTACCATCCTGAATTCACCACCAGTTTAATGCCAAGAGTCAGGGCTTTATTTTATCACAACAGCATGTGACTTGTTTTGTTCTGCCTGATTTAATCTTGGTGATCAATGATAATATACATTTCTGTAAAGCAAGTAAAATTTGTCATCACCAAGTAGTTTCATCTATTGATTTGCTTTTTACCAAGTCAGCTAGGTCCACAGAATACCTGAGAAAGGGCAACAAAATAGATCCTATTTCGTATTCAACATCAATGTCTCAGAATGGTGTTGCTTTATAGTTGGAGAAATCGTAGCTCTTTTCTTCTTCTTGTTTTTAGAGTTAATAAATTTCTAAACCTTTCAAATGCCTTCTTTATTAACTGGGGAAAACATTTATTCAGACAGATGGTTCATTTATAAAAAGTAGTTACTTTTATCTCCCTTGGGGACAGAGCCATCTGCTCTGATTGGGGGTGGAGAATTTGCAGATGTTGTCATTTCCCCATAACCTGTGGAGTCTTTGATAATCATTACTTGGACTATGATATATTATTCACTAGGGAGTAACAGTTGGTTTACACCTTCCTATCAACACATGTAAAATATCCAGGAACAATCTAGTATAATGGTCTGAGGCCAAAGTTCATAATCCTATCTTACCTGTCCCTTCCCCACCCTCACATTTTGGTTTAAAGTTTAAAACTCAC
The DNA here is from genome assembly GCF_000243295.1 of Trichechus manatus latirostris. Classification (NCBI taxonomy): domain Eukaryota; kingdom Metazoa; phylum Chordata; class Mammalia; order Sirenia; family Trichechidae; genus Trichechus; species Trichechus manatus. The sequence goes on along the minus strand of NW_004444128.1, from coordinate 4,298,682 downwards.
ATTATTAAAACTAGAGTGGAAGTTAGCTTTGTGATTTCCAAAATTCTCAAAATTAACAAAACATGTTCTACCCTGGAAGTTGTGTAGATTCATGGCACTTGCCCTATTTCCTTAACATTCTATCTTCACTCTAAGAAGTTGATAATTGTATGATAGTTTCCTATATAACTAAAATACCTAATTCTTGTTATCTTCATCCATAGCCTTAATTTGTTTCTGCTGGGTCAAAAATGGTAGCATGTTATAACACCTAAGCAATGAAGCAAGATATGAGAGTAGATTACAAAAGAAAAATACTCGTGGGATAACAATGAATCAGGGACCATATAAGTAAGAAAAATCCAGAGAACATAAAATTGGAGTTAACAGTATGGTGGGAGGTTGAAATTCTCTGTAAATAACTATAAACCAAAAATCTGCTGTTTAGTGTATCTCTTAATATTGTTCTTTATCTTAATCAGCATTGGATTCTGAAGGATCAAGATGAATGGACACAAGGCCACGCAAAGCCATCACCAGGCAAAATTCACAGGACTAATAGAGAATTTGCATTGCACCAACATAAGGAAATGTAAGACACTGTGATGGAGTGCCCTAAATAATTTTAAAGACCCCGCCTACTTTGTATTCTTCCCCACATCTACCTGCACTAAAAAAGGCCAATAGAATAGTAGTAAGAAATATTGGCAAAGTTATTTTTCCATACAACACCATGCCAACATTAATAGTTATAAGTAAGTACTAGCACTTGCATAGCACATTTTATGTTTCTTATATCTAATAAATGGTTATTACACATTGGTCTTCATCAGGTTTGTGGTCCTACCTTGGGATTCATCTTAACGATTCATCTTGTTTTCTGCTACACCTATGGATAAGTACTTCTGATAATACTGTTAATATAATTCACTGACTTAAGACACATATGTTTAAATATAAAGTAGTGAGTAAAAACAACAAAAATATATATAAAAAGTGTCAATTTTTAACTACTAAATTCACAAATAACTATGAATGTTAATGTTTTTAGGTGCTGTCAAGTCGGTTTAATATTTTCTCTATTAATACACAATCTTTTTAAAGGTGATATTCCAAGTAAAGCTATTAAATGCAGCATGGCTTACAATAGTTAAAAAAAAATTAGAATCCACTTAAATGTTCAATAGTAGGTGAATATTTATCATATTAAATATACTATAACAACGTGATTAAATGCATATAGGGCAATGTAAGAAAAATGAAAGATAAACTTCTAAATTAATATCATAAACATGTTAAAATATATAATTGTTTAATATCTAAAGAGAACATGCATGTTGGTAAATGAAAATGTACAATTTTTCTCTTATTTTAAACTTCATGTAATGATGTTATATTGGTTTAATAAGTAATGTATGGGAGGTGGGGCTAAGATGATAGAACAGTCAGATGCTTCCAGTAGTCCCTCTTACAACAAAGACTCGAAAAAACAAGTGAATCGATTACGTATGATAATCTAGGAACCTGGAACATCAAAGGCAAAGTTGAGGAATTGGACTGAGTGGCAGGGGGAGGGAGAGAAGACTCACAAGCAGCGAGAAATTGCCAGACCTGACGTAGCTAGAACCGACACCCTGAAGGCTGGATCAGCTGGTGTATGCAGTGAGGCAAGCAGTGCCCTGCAGGATGCATTTTCCACATTGGGAGAGACCAAGTGGCAGAGAGTCTGCTCAGGCCTACAGAGCTAGTGAAAAGCGGTGCTCAATCAGCAAAACATAAATACATACGTTTAATCTACCAAGTGGATCAAAAAACACCCGTATGGGAACAACTTCTTTCCCATTTACCTGCTCCCTCCCAGCTCTCCACGGGGTCCAGGCCAGCTTCAGTGACTGCTGCATCCCCTGGGCCAAAAGTAAGACCCGTCATGCACCCTGAGCCATTCTCCCGGCCTTGGAGAGGGAGCAAATTAACAAACAGAAAAAAATAATCTGCCAGCTCCCCTAAACCAGGGACTCAGGGCAGGCACAGCTCCTTTGCCTAGGCACAAGCATAAGGGGGTCTATGGACTTTGAATGCCTTTCATTCTTACATAGACCTGTGTGGGCCCATTTCAACAGCACAGGCCCTCATTAGCAGAGTACAACAGGGTATATACCTGAGGTCTAACTTCACTGTATCAGCTATATGGTGGAGTGGCATGTTTGTGACATTTGATACCTCTCTGCCCATTAAGCAGGGTCCTCAACTACGCACATCAGGGGCCTGAGGACTGGTGGGTCCACCCATACTACCTAGCCACCTGTGACAGGGGTCCAAGAATAAATGGTGCCTCCCAGTCCTTATAACCAACAGCATTGGGTGCCCATAGTCTGGCTGCAAAACCCACCCATCTATGCACTGTAGGGAACAGGAAGATGTTTTCCTACCAGACACTCAGGGGCAGCCGTCAGCCCCCTGCATTGCTCAGCACATGACCCCCTACTGCAGCCAGATAACTGTGCCTGCTCCAATCACCCCTGCCCATCTAGGACTGTAGGTGAGAGCCTGCACCACACACTTTGTGACCAAGTATCTGGACACCTGAGCTGAATCCATACAAGAAAAGTCAACGAACTCCTGGGCTCACATACCTTGTAATAGATCTACCCACCCGGTGACAGGATGTTAGAGCTTCAAAGTCACCAATAATCAAACTAGCTCACAAACCTTGTAACAGATCTACCCACCTGGTGACAGGACGTTAGAGCTTCAAAGGCACCAATAATCAAACTAGCTCACACGAGCAGCCTATTTGGGCATATCAAAACAAAACAAAACAAGAAGCTAGGACACAGTAAGCAAACATAAAATAAATAAATATAATAACTTATTGATGGTTCAGAGACAGTCAATATCAAATCACATAAAGAGGCAGAACATGATGGCTTCAGTAACCTCCCAAAACAAAGAATCAAGAAATCTTTCAGAGGAAGAGAACTTCTTGGAATTATCGGAGGTAGAATACAAAAGATTAATATACAGAACTCTTCAAGTGATCAGGAAGGAGATCATGCAAAACACAGAACAAGCCAAGGAACACACAGGCAAAGCAATAGAGGAATTTAAGAAGATTATAGAAGAACACAATGACAAATTTAATGGCTGCAAGAATCCATAGAGAGACAGCAATCAGAAATCCAGAAGATTAACAATAACATGTCAGAATTAGACAACTCAATAGAAAGTCATAGGAGAAGAAGTGAGGCAATGAAAGTCAGAATTAGCAAGATTGAAGATAAAGCACTTGACACCAACTTATTTGAGGAAAAATCAGATAAAATAAATTTAAAGAATGAAGAAACTCTAAGAATTATGTGGGACTCTATCAAGAGGAATAACCTACAAGTAACTGGAGTACCAGAATGGGGTGGAGGGGATAACAGAAAATACAGAGAGAATTGTTGAAGATTTGTTGGCAGAAAACATACCTCATCATGAAAAGATGAGAAGATATCTATCCAAGATGCTCATCAAACCCCACACAAGGTAGATCACAAAAGAAGGTCACCAAGACATATTATAATCAAACTTGCCAAAACCAAAGATAAAGAGAGAATTTTAAGAGCAGCTAGGGATAAATGAAAAGTCATCTACAAAGGATAGTCAATAAGACTAAGCTCCAACTACTCTGCAGAAACCATGCAGGCAAGAAGGCAATGCGATGACATACATAAAGCCTTGAAGCAAAAAAATTGCCAGCCAAGAATTATATATCCAGCAAAACTGTCTCAAATATGATGGTGAAATTAGAGCATTTCTAGATAAACAGAAGTTTAGGGAATTTGCAAAAACCAAACCACAATTAAAAAGAATACTAAAGGGATTCCTCCAGTTAGAAAATCAATAACAACCCAAAACTAGAATTCAGGAAGAGCAACCAGATATCTACCCAGGTAAGGAAGTCACAAAAATAAATCAAAGCTATAACACTGAAAATAGGGAAACAGAGATGTCACTGTGTAAAAGATGACAACATTAAAACAAAAAAGAGAGGCTAAAAAATGTAGTCATAGATCTTACACATGGAGAGGAAGTTAAGGCAATATAAAGAAATAAGATTGGTTTAAACTTAGAAAAATAGGGGTAAATATTAGGGTAATCACAAAGGAAACTAACAGTGCTACACATCAAAATAAAAAACAGAAAAACATAAAGATTCAGCAAATACAAAATCAACAACAGTGAAAAAGATGAAAAGAAAATACATAAAGAAAAACCACTCAGCACAGAAAATTAAGTGGAACAAAGAAACTGTCAACAACACCAAAAAAAGACATTGAAATGACAGCACTAAACTCATACATATCAATAATTACGCTGAATGTAAATGGACCAAATGCACCATTAAAGAGACAGAGAGTGGCAGAAAAGATAAAAAAAGATCCATCTATAAACTGTTTACAAGAGACACACCTTAGACTTAAAGACACAAACCAACTAAAACTCAAAGGATGGAAAAAAATATATCAAGCAAACAATACTCAAAAAGAGAAGGAGTGGCAATATTAATCTCTGACAAAATAGACTTTAAAGTAAAATCCACTACAAAGAATAAAGAAGGACACTATATAATGATTAAAGGATCAGTATACCAGGAGGACATAATCATAATAAATATTTATGCACCCAATGACAGGGCTCCAAAATACATAAAACTCTAACAGCATTGAAAAGAGAGATAGACAGCTCCAGAATAATAGTAGACTTCAACACAGCACTTTCAGTGAAGGACAGAAGATCCAGAAAGAAGCTTAATAAAGACATGGAAGATTTAAATGTCACAATCAAGCAACTTGACCTCAAAGACGTATATAGAACACTCTGCCCAACAGCAGCCAAGTATACTTTCTTTTCCAACACACATGGAACAGTCTCCAGAATAGACCACATATTAGGCCACAAAGCAAGTCTTAACAGAATCCAAAGCATTGAAATACTACAAAGCATGTTTTCTGACTATAAAGCCATAAAAATGGAAATCAATAACAGAAAAAGCAAGGGAAAAAATCAAACACACGGAAAGTGAACAACACTTTGCTCAAAAACTACTGGGTTATAAAAGAAATTAAGGCTGGAATAAAGAAATTCACAGAATCCAATGAGAATGAAAACACATCCTACCAGAACCTTTGGGACACAGCAAAAGCAGTGGTCAGAGGTCAATTTATAGCAATAAATGCACACATCCAGAAACAAGAGTGGGCCAAAATCAAAACATTAACCCTACAACTCGAACAAATAGAAAGAGAGAAGCAAAAGAAACCCCCAGGCACCAGAAGAAAGCAAATAATAAAAATCAGAGCAGAATTAAATGAAATAAGAATAGAAAAACAATTGAAAGAGTTAACAAGACCAAAAGCTGGTTCTTTGAAAGATCAACAAAAAATTGATAAACCATTGGCCAAACTGACAAAAGAAAAACATGAGAGGAAGCAAATACCCTGAATAAGAAAAGAGATGGGTGATATTACAACAGACCCAACTGAAATTAAAAGAATCATAACAGAATACTATGAAAAATTGTACTCTAACAAATTTGAAAACCTAGAGGAAATGGAC
>NW_004444128.1:4284600-4292703 GCF_000243295.1 Trichechus manatus latirostris | reverse complement strand
TCAACATTAGAAACACAATCAATGTAATCCATCACATTAATAAAACAAAAGACAAGAACCACATGATCTTATCAATCAATGCAGAAAAGACACTTGACAAAGTCCAACACCCATTCATGATAAAAACTCTCAACAAAATAGGAATAGAGGGGAAATTCCTCAGTATAATTAAGGGCATTTATACAAAGCCAACAGCCAACATCATCCTAAATGGAGACAGTCTGAAAGCATTCCCCTAGAGAATGGGAACCAGACAAGGATGCCCTTTATAACTACTTTTATTCAATATTGGGCTGGAGGTCCCAGCCAGAGTAATTAGACTAGAAAAAGAAATAAAGGGCATACAGATTGGTAAGGAAGAAGTAAAAGTATCTCTGTTTGCAGATGATATGATCTTATATACAGAAAACCCCAAAAGAATCCACAAGAAAACTACTGGAACTAATAGAAGATTTCAGCAAAGTATCAGAATATAAGATCAACATACAAAAATTAATTGGATTCCTCTACACCAACAAATAGAACTTTGAAGAGGAAATCACTAAATCAATGCCATTTACAATAGCCCCAAGAAAATAAAATACTTAGAAATAAATCTAACCAGAGACGTAATGGATTTATATGAAGAAAACTACATTACTGCAAGAAACCAAAAGAGACCTACATAAGTGGAAAAACATACCTTGCTCATGGATAGGAAGACTCAACACTGTGGAAAATTTCTATTCTATCCAAAGTGATCTACAGATACAATGCAACCCCAATCCAAATTCTAACAGCATTGTTTAATAAGATGGAGAAACAAATCACCAAATTCATATGGAAAGGGAAGAGGCCCCGGATAAATAAAGCATTACTGAAGAAGAATAAAGTGAGAGGCCTCACACTACCTGATTTTAGAACCTATTATACTGCCACGGTAGTCAAAACAGCCTGGTTCTGGTACACAACAGATACATAGACCAATGGAACAGAACTGAGAATCCAGATGTAAATTCATCCACCTATGAGCAGCTGGTATTTGATAAAGGCCCTAAGTCCATTAACTGGGGAAAAGACAGTCTCTTTAACAAATGGTGCTGGCATAGCTTAATATCCATCTGCAAAAAAAATGAAGCAAGACCCATACCTCACACCATGCACAAAAACTAACTGAAAATGGATCAAAACCTAAATATAAAATCTAAAACGATGAAGATCATGGAAGAAAGAACAGGGACAATGCTAGGAGCCCTAATTCATGGCATAAACAGAATACAAAACATTAATAACAATGCACAAACACCAGAAGAGAGACTAGATAACTGGGAGCTCCTAGAAATCAAAAGATTTCACCAGAAGAGTAAAAAGACAACCTATGACTGAGAAAAAATTTTTGGCTACAACAAATCCAATCAGCGTCTAATCTCTAAAATCTACAAGATATTTGAAAACTTCAACAACAAAAAGACAAATAACCCAATTTAAAAATGGGCAAAGGATATGAACAGGCACGTCTCCATTTCCTCATGTATCTGTTAGCCACCAGGATCATTATGTATCTGTTAGCTCAGGATCATTAACTATTAGAGAAATGCAAATCAAAACTACAATGAGATACCGTCTCACCCCAACAAGGCTAGCATTAATCAAAAAACACAAAATAATAAATGTTGGAGAGGTCGTGCAGAGACTGGAACACTTATACCTTGCTGGTGGGACTGTAAAATGGTACAAACACTTTGGAAATTGTTTTGGCGCTTCCTTGAAAAGCTAGAAATGGAAGTACCATACGATCCAGTAATCCCACTCCTTGGAATATATCCTAGAGATATAAGAGCTGTCACATGAATAGATATATGCACACCCATGTTCATTGCAGCAGTATTCACAATAGCAAAAAGATGGAAACAACCTAGGTGCCTATCAACAGACGAATGGATAAGCAAGATATGGTATATTCACACAATGGAATACTATGCCACAATAAAGAACAACAATGTATCTGTGAAACGTCTTAGAGCATAGAGGGATCTGGAAGGCATTATGCTGAGTGTAATCAGTCAATCGCAAAAGGACAAATATTGTATGAGGCCACTATTACAAGAACCTAAGAAATGGTTTAAACACAGAAAAAAATATTCTTTGATGGTTACAAGGGTGAGGCGGGAGGGAGAGGGGTATTCACTAACTAGATAGTAGATAAGAGGTGAAGAGAAGGACAACACACAATACAGGGGAAGTCAGCACATCTGGACTACACCAAAAGCTAAGAAGTTTCCTGAATACAACCAAACACGTCAAAGGATAGAGTAGCAGGGGCGGGGGTCTGGGGACCATGGTTTCAAGGGACATCTAGGTTAATTGACATAAGAAAGTTTATTAAGAAAACGTTCTGCATCCCACTTAGGTGAGTGGCATCTGGGGTCTTAAAAGCTAGCGAGCGGCCATCTAAGATACATAAATTCGTCCCAATCCCCCTGGAGCAAAGGAGAATGAAGAACACCAAAGATACAAGGAAAATATTAGCCCAAGAGACAGAAAGGACCACATAAACCAGAGACTCCACCAACCTGAGACCACAAGAACTAGATGGTGCCCGGCTACCATCAATGACTGCCCTGACAGGGAACACAACAGAGAGTCCCTGATGGAGCAGGAGAAAAGTGGGGTGCAGAACTCAAATTCTAGTAAAAAGACCAGACTTAATGGTCTGACTGAGACTGGAGGGACTGTAGAATACACGGCCCCCGGACTCCCCATTAGCCCAGAACTGAAACCATTCCCGAAGCCAACTCTTCAGACAAAGATTAGACTGGACTGTGGGACATAAAATGATACTCGTGGAGAGAGTGCTTCTTAGCTCAAGTAGATACATGAGACTAAATGGACAGCTCCTGTCCAGAGGTGAGATGAGAAAGCAAAAAGGGAAAGGAACTGGTTGAATGGACATGGGAAATCCAGAGTGGAAAAGAGGAGTGCACTTTCACATTATGGGGAAAGCAGCTAGGGTCACATAGCAATGTGTGTATGAATTTTTGTATAAGAAACTGACTTGAACTTTAAGCTTTCACTTAAAGCACAATAAAAAAAGAAAAAAATGTATGACTTTAAGGAAACATGGGATGTATAGCGCTTATTTATAGATTATTAACTGTGTTTCGGTATATATGGCAAATCTGCAAGATAAGTATGGTTATCTCCATTAAAAAAAAAGTGTGGTTATATTGGTCACAGCAAGTAGAAGATTAAAGATGTCGAAAGTGATTAGTCTGCCTCTGAAACCCATCATCTTTACTCTGTGTCATGTTTTCTCCATGCCCAACCCCATGCTGCCTCCATGTCTTGGTGCTACATGTAATTTTTCCAGAACACCACCTTTCACGTGTGATCAAGAACAGAAAGTAGACATATTCCTGAATATGAAAGCTATTAAGCCTTCCCATGTCTTCTTCACCTAGACTCTCTTCCTCGTGTAAGTGATATTTCCTGATAGAACTAAACACCTGCACCCCACACTAGTCTTTTTCTATCAGTGATATTTTGAAAGTTGGGTGAAGAAACTGAGTACCTTCAAAATCTGTATTCTTATGCAGAAATTAATTATAACTTATAATTTTTAAATAATTTTAAGGTTACAGAAGAATTACAAAAATAGTACAGAAGTTCATGTATACCACTATCCAGCTTACCCTAATATTAACATTTTATATACCACAGTAAAATTATCAGTACCAGGAAATTAACATTGGTGCAAGACTATTAATCAAACTACAGATCTTATACAATTTTTTTTCACTAATGTCCTTTTTTTTTTTTTTTTTCTGATTCAAAATCTAGTCCAGGATCTCGCATTGCATTTATTTGTTATTTTCCCTTAGTCTCTTCCAATCTGCAACAGTTTCTTAGTTTTTCCTTATTTTAATGCCCTTGGCAATCATGAAGAGTATTGATTGTTTTGTAGAATGTTCTTCAGTTTGGTTTTGTCTGAAATTTCTCATGATAGGACTAAGGTTATGCATGCTTGGCATAAAAACCACAGAAATGACGATGTGTTCATCTCAGTGCATCTTATTAAGGGGTCCATATTGTTGATTTGTCTTATTATTGATGATGTTAACCTTGATCACTTGGTTAAGGTGGTGTCGACTGGGTTCGTATCTATTAGTAGCTAATAAATATTTTATAGTTAAAAAAGATTATCTAAGATAATATCCTCTTTCTTCTCAGACTTTCACCTACCACTTTTAGCATCCTTCAGTGGATCTTGTCTGCAACAATTACTCCCATTGTTTTTGCCTAATGGTGATTTTCTATTGAAATGCAATTTGAATCTGCAATAGGTAAAGTCTTCCTACATTGCAGAAGACACCATTTTTTCCCTTCCTCATGTCTTCAGCGCCTCTAGTGAATATAAATGTATTTCTTAATAGTGTTCTTTCCCTTAATCAGCATTGGAGTCCACAGAAAATGGTACTTATTTTCAGTGAAAAATGGTACCTCACTTTTCTTAGCCACCTATTTTACTTTGGGACTAAAATAGAATGGGTGAAAAATAAAACTCTGCACCATGCTCCGTATGTGTCTATTCCCTGCAGAATCTGATGATGGAAGAAAACATCAGGAGTATTTCTTTCAATATGATAGTTGTCAAGAACCAAAGAAACCTCATTGATTTTATAAGGTGTCTTTGTGCTTGGGGAGCCCTGGTAGCACAGTGGTTAAGACCAAATGGTTGGCAGTTCAAATCCACCAGCCTCTCCTTGGAAGTCCTATGGGGCAATTCTACTCTATCATTAGAGTTGCTATGAGTCGGAATCGACTCAGTGATGAGTTTGGTTTGGATTTTTGTGTTTGGGCTTTTAATGAAACAAATTTGGTTACATGCAAGAAAAACCTCTTCAGTGTCTCTTTGTTTTGTTATTTTTTTTTTAGCCCTTCTTTTCCTAAGTTGTTTCTCAAAGGAATCGTAGTAATAGACTGAGATACTGCATTTCCCTAAAACCAAAGGAAACATCATCAAGGAAAACTTGCAGAATTAAGTGTTTAAAAGACTTCCTTATCCTCCAGCCCCATTAAGACAAGGGATTAAAAGTAAGCAGCTTATTATGTAGGCTTGGTTATGCCTCTGTATTATGTGTGTCCTGGAGCAAGTCTTGAACTCCTTTAGATTTCAGGTTCTCTATAACTAAGTGGGATAAGTGATCGTACAAAATATTTTTAGCAACTTGGATTTATGTACAAATTTTATAATTGTCCAAAAGTTAATTGTTGTTTCTGTCTATTCAGTTACATCAGAACAACTAATTGTACAACAGTAAAATCCCCACTTTCCAGGGGCACTTTCCACCACCACTGTGCCAAAAAGTATGACTTTGTTCTTTCTGGAGAATTGGTCTGTCAGCAGTCTTACAATATAAGTATCTCAGTCAAATCAGATGAGATACAAGAAGCAAATTCGTCTGAATTCAGTGAAAAGAAAAACATTCAAGGAGAAGAAAACTTTATAATTATAGTTAATGAAGTACCTGTTACTATTTAAAAGAACAAGATAAATCAACCCATGTTCCATATATCAAAAAAATATAAAATAATGGAAGTAAATATAAATTATTTGTTCCTACAGATAAGCACTCCAGATTTCTTCGGTATAATTTTAGATTTGATATGAGACAGAACATTTGTAATATAAATGTAGGGCTTTGAATCTAAGATTACCTACAAAAACATTAATTTACATTTCTATAAATCTGGATTTTTTTTTCTATCCAAAATATTATAAAGAAGATGTCTCTTAAGGAGGAATAATATTAACTTCCCCTTGTTCATCACCCCAAAGGAGGGATTATATTAACTTCCCCTTGTTCATCGCCACACTTTCAACTGTTATATCCAACCATTTAGTTCCCTTCACTGGTGTCTCAAACATAATAGTGGGTGATAGTTTAAAGATGGTGTATTAGTTTTCTACTGATGTTGCAACAAATTACCACAGACTTAGTGGCTTAAAGAAACACAAATGCATTATCTTACAGTTCTGTAGGTGAGAAGTCTAGCACAGGTCTCACTGTGTTCCTTTCTGGAGGCTCTAGGAGAATCAGTTTCCTTGCCTTTTCTAGCTTCTAATGGCCACCCACATTTCTCGACTGTTGGCTCTCTTCCGCCACCTTCATCAGCAACACTGCATCTCTCTGACCATTCTTTCATAGTCACAGCTGTCTCTCTGAGGACAACTGGAAAAGGTTCTCTGCTTTCAAGCACTCAAGTGATTAGTTTAAGCCTACCTGGAAAATCTAGGCTAATTTCTCCATCTCAAGGTCCTTAACCTTAATTATATCTACAAAGTTGCCTTTGACATGTAAGGTAACATATTCACACGTTCTGCAGATTAAGACTGGAGACAGCTTTGGGGTTCATTTTTTTGCATACCACAGGTGGCCTCACCTGAACAGACTTGTTCCCTATTAAGCCAATTCCCTTTCCCTCTTTGGCACTTGTTGACCCCATACCTACATTTAAAAAAAAAAAAAAAACTTTTGGAAGACAAATTGTGACCATTTGTCTAGTCATTTGGCCAATTAGTCATGCTCAATCCATGAATTTCCTGGTAAGTGACAAGGGATATAGATTCAGATTATTCTGGACCTTCTTGAAGGTTAGGTTCCCCAGAGAACAGTGAGATGGAAAATAAATTATAGGAAATTTGTTTTGGACTGTTTTTGGGAACATCACTGTAGAAGAGAAGGGAAGGGAGCAAGGTTAGGCAGAAGAAATTGGGCTGCAGTGTAGTCTCAACAAAAGCTTCAGCTGATTGTACATTGGGCGACATGGGTCCTGAAGCCAGCATGACTCTAGAATTATACGGTGTTGCAATGAGAAAATCTGTCCTTTATGTTCCTAAAGCTACCGTTTGTGGGATCCAGGCTGCCTAACTACAACTACAACCTTAATATTTCTTTGTCCCTACTTTACCCAAAGCATGTTCAAGAATAGTTAAGTATCAAGAGTTCCGGCAAAATGGCGCTCTAGGCAGAAGCACCACGCCGTCCCTCCACAGCAAAGATCCGAAAAACTAAGCCGAACAGAGAATACAACAATCCTGAAACCCTAAAACATCAAATGAAGAGATAAAGAACTCAGCAAAGCACCAAATGGAGTGAGAAAACTGACAGAGAATGGAGAGAGAGGCGAGATACATGCAGAGGTCCCCTACCAGCTAACGCAGCGTGGATCCTCCATCTTGGACTCCTATCAGACACCAGCAAACGGGGTACGAGAAAGCAGCTTCACCGAGCTTCCAGCGGGAGACAAAACAACGAGTAATTTGCGATATACGCTTTCCCACCCCCCACCCTTCTTCACCCCAACTCGGCCTCCTCTGCTTCCCGCGGCCACAGTCTCTTGAACGGGAAACAGCGGCTGCTTGGATTCCACACACCTGAACGGGTGGCTCTCTGAGTGCCATTTGTTGGCTGCTGGTGTTGCTTTTTATCCGCTTCTTTTTATTTCTTCCTTGTCTCTCCCCGCATCCCCCTCCTTTCGCTCGAGTACCTCTCTCCGTGTGCCATCTTTGCTTCTTCCTGAGGGGCTACAGAGCTCCGGTAATTTGTGATATACGCTTTCCCACTCTCTACCCTTCTTCACCCGCACTCGGCCCCCTCTGCTTCCCACAGACACAATCTCTGGTCCAGAAACACCAGCCCGCACTAGCTGGCTCTCTGAGTGCCATTTGTTGGCTGCTAGTGTTGCTTTTTTTTCTGCTTCTTTTGATTTCTTACTTACCTCTCACCACCTCCCCCTCACTTTGCTGAAGTACCTGGCTCCGTGCGTCATCTTTGCTTCTTCCTGAGGGGCTGCGGAGCTCCATTCGAGTGTGGAGCTGCTTCCCAGTTTGGGCTGCCACGCTGGTGGGATCCCGGGGCTTTTGTTCGTTCATTTGTTTGTTTTCTTTTCCTTTTCCTGAGTTGGGAGCACTTTTTGGCCAGGCTGAGCTGCGTGGCAGGGAGGCTCCCCTTCGGCTTCCACAGACGTGCAGAGGGATCCCTGAGCGCATTTCTTTTTACGTTGGTTTTTTTTTTTTTTTTCCTGTTTCTTTCGGGGCCTTTCTTCTTCTTTTTTTTTTTT
>NW_004444128.1:4269283-4284500 GCF_000243295.1 Trichechus manatus latirostris | reverse complement strand
GGGTTGATATGTTGTGGGGTTGTTAACTAATGTCATAAAACAACATGTATACTTCTGTTTTATGAGAAACTATTTGTTCTGTAAGCCTTCACCTGAAGTACAATAAAAAATAAAAATAAAAAAAAATAGTGAAGTATGCACTTTAAGGAATGAGAGGAAAATAACAATAATCCTTACATGGTTTTTTTTCCGACACTCCACATGCAATACTATCAACTCTTTTTTTCAAAAAATATTCATATTTTTTCAAAATATATTTCAGAATCTGTGTGCCTTGTTTCTCCTGGATTATTGCATGACCTTCTAATTGCTCTCCCTGCTTTCACTCTTGTCCCACTATAGTCGATTCTCAAAGCCAGCAGCCAGAGGTCCTACACAATCCTTCCCTGGTGGGCTCTGAGTCAGCTCTTACCTTCACTCACCATTGCCCACTTCAGCCCCTTATTCTATGAAAATGCCAAGAACATGATTTTTGTAAGGATCTTTACATTTGCTGTTCCTTCTTCCTGAAAATATCTTTCCTCATAGTTCATAAATTCTTTGTCTTCCTTTCTCTGTAAATATGATTTTATCAGAAAATCTCCCCAAAGAACACAACAAAAATAACTCACCCTATACCATCTTTCTCTCTTCACATAACACCTAAAAAAAAAAAAAAAGTTGCTGTCAGGTCGATTCCAACTCCTAGCGACCTTATAGGACAGAGTCGAACTGCCCCATAGAGTTTCCAAGGAGCAGCTAGTGGATTTGTACTGCCAACCCTCCAGTTAGCAGCCAGGCTCTTAGCCACTGTGCCAGCCAGTCTCTGTATTACACCTACTCCTCACTTACTATCTCATTATCCAACATTTTACATTCATCTCAATAGTAAAAAATCTACTATCCAACTGTTTTGTGCATTAGCGATGTACATATGGCAGTAACAAATGCCAAAGTGTGAGGTGAGAGTAACGCTGGCTGTGATGGTTAAGGTTATACGTCAACTTGGCTGGGCCATGATTCTCAGTGGTTTGACAGTTCTGTAATGATGTAATTTGCCAGTTATGTAATAATATTATTATCTTCCGTTTTGTGATCTGATGTGGTCATCCTCCATTTTCTCATAACGCCGATTTTCACATAACAACCTGGTCTTTGGAACCTAACCATGTCGATAAGGATTGCGTGTATCTACTTTACTTTTCTTCTTACAATTTATCAACATCTAATAATTTCAGTCTTCTCTCACTAGAAAGTAAGTTCCAGTAAACAAATAATTTGTCTGCCCTCCTGCCTCCAGTATATTTTCAGAACCTAGAAAAGTACTTGCCATACAGCTGGTGTTCAATAAATATTTGATGAATGTATTACTTTGCTGAATAATAAATTCTTAGATTTCACCACTTTGAATCAATTGAAGGATTTAGAATGATATTTCTTAATCCTTTTAACTACCTTGCATTTAGAGAAGAAAGGTGTATAGAAAATTCTAGTATCTGCCTTGCCAGGCACCACTATATGCACAGAAAAGGTGGTAAGATCTAGTAATGATAAGAGAGATGAAAAGAGCTTGAGAGTGAAGTAAAAACAACTAAGAACATTGCATCTTCTCCACGGCATCCATTTTGAACTCAAAGATAGCCCCTGAAGCCCAAAGTGAAAGTCATCTTTTCTGAGTCTGCATTTTTTTGTTGGGGGGAGGGAAGACAGAGAGGAGGAAATGAAAACATGAATCTGGGATGGAGCAAGTTTCCTGTTAGAAAGCCATGATGTCACAAATTATAAACAAAAAGCAAGTATTTGATAGAATTTTAGAGTATTTTACCTTGACAAACTGTTGATAGCATATGGTGTAAGCTGTAGCTGTGGTTCTACCTCTCTTTATGTTTTCTCAAAAGAAAAGTATAGTTGATTTTTTTTTTTTTTTGGTCAAGTATACCACGGCTGCAATATTAAGAATCCAAGTATGTGTGTGTAGGTTTAGAAGCAGCTTTGGAAGTTCTTTCTTCTCATTCCCTCAAGAATGATCCCTCCCAAGCCTCACTCAGATGGGGGCTCTGTATAAGTGAGCATTCAGATGTTTCTGAAATCGTCTCCAAAAATCAAGGAAAATTAAGCACAGCATATAGAGAACATGAGTACCTGGGTAGTACAAACAGTTAAGGGTTCAACTGCTAGCCAAAGGTTGGTGGTTCAAATCTACCAGAGGCACCTCAGAAGACAGGCCTGGTAAACTGCTTCCGAAAGGTTACCGCCTTAAAAACCCTATGGAGCAGTTCTACTCTGCACACATGGGGATGCCATGGTTCAGAATCAAATCAACTGGCAAGTAAAAACAACACTGAGGGAACACCTCAATCAATAATTCTTCTGTGTCTCACCTGACTCAATAAAGCTCTGAAACATGGATATAACTCTGGAGTTCCTAAATATATACTAAAATTATTTTCAAATATTAGTACTAAAAAGGTACACATATTTTCATTAATTTTGAACTGACCAAAAGTAAAAAAAAAAAGCACACAAACTGTTTGCTCCTTTATAATTAGGCAGCTCGGACTAAGTTATTAGAAAGCTACGAGTCCTTCTATTTTTGTATACTGATTAAGGGATAAGTGTATGACTTCATAGGAAAACAAATCAAACAATATCCCCTTCAAAGGTTTGCATATATACATAGATATTTAGTGAATTGGATGAGGAAGTACTGACAGAAGTAAAAATAAGAATTAATGATGCTGTTTCCAAAGTAAAATTGATCAAAAGGGGAGGAATCACACACCATGGATCAGCTTCCACTTCTGGGTTTCAAGAACAACATGGTAGCTATTTCTCATGCAGGTAGTCTGCAACCTGTGGCAGGCTTCAGTTCCGACAACTCCAATGTAAGTTGATTCTGACATAAGTCGAGTACATCTTTTTTTTTTTTTTTAGTTTTCATTATTATTGCCTTTTATTGTCAGTATCTTTATAAAGTCAATCTTTATTTGTCTTTGAATGTTGGAAGCATTAAATATAAACCTAGATATATATTTTAACATTGTGGTACATATTACTAACAATAAGATGTACCAAAAAAAATGGACATTTGTAAGTGTGATTTGTCATAACGAATACGTTGTAAGTTGGGGACTACCTGTACTAATGCATCTGTGACATCAAGAGGCTTGAGCCTAAATTCTATAATGCCTCAGTATCTAGGCATCCATGTTTTGCAGGTTATTAAAAAAGCATAACATGAAGAAGGCAGAGCTATGTTTACTACCCTGTTAGTAGGAGAAATGTGGTATGTGTAGTGAGAAAAGTAGAACCCTAAAAAGTGGTCCAGGAGAGCATGAAAGCATGCTAGAAATCAATGGCCTGAATGGAAATCAAGTAGCAAGAGGAACAGAGCAGATATACAGACAGCTTTCTTAGGCACAATGGGAATAATACTGCAAGCTGAGGCCCAAACTGCTCTATGAGAGGATATGAGATAACTCACGGTATCTCCCAAAGATTTCAGAGTGCAGAGAAATCCTGAATCCTACAGTGACAGGGCTACCAAACTAGTAAAATGTGACTCTACTCTAAATGTCATGGGCTCTTATCAAAATGAAACCTAACTATTAAGGTGACCGGGTGTGACTCAGTAGACTGGTTACATTCATAGAGAAAGTTTTTTGTTTTTTGTTTTTAAATTAAATGTTACAGTATAGCATTATCTATACAAAACTCTTCTATACATAAAACTATAATACGATACATAATAAAAGGACACTAAAAGCAAGAGCAACAGTTTTTAATGCATAGCTTTGCCACAATCCTGCTTAAAAGTTAAGGCATCCCAAATGATCCTGTGATTAGCAATTAACTAATCAAACATACCATATGTATGGAGAATGAAAATATACCGTATGTATGGAGAACAGAAGACAATGCACGAAAACAGCTAAATATGCAAATATGCACTGTTACATGATATACCTATCAGAGGAGACTCAGTAAAGCAGAAATTGTTGGATACAAGTTATTGTTGTATAAGAGAATGTGAACTTGAATTGAGCTCTGAAGTAGAGATAGGACCTAAATATTAATTCATATATTCGGGATGATGCCATATAGCATATCAAAGCGGGCAAAGAGATAAAGTACATAACTACAAATAAGTGGCCAGAGCTAGCCCAGTAGAGGAGGCAGAAGAAGTAACAGATCATCAGGAATAACAGATAATCACTATAATGGATTAAATGCTATTGAAGTGGATTAAATGCCAACATATAGTAAACATGATATGCCATATTTAACTAACAGAAGAAGTGCTAAAGCCAGCCTGGCAGTGTGGGACAACCCTTAGAGGAGATAATTCTTATGCTGAGTCTTCAAAACTGGATAGGATTTAAACAGGCAAAGGAAGCTGGGGGTGGGGAGAGTGGGGGGAATTCAGAAACAAAGGCTTCAGAGAAAATATTTCAGGTAGAGGACAATAGTATAATATTCACCCATTGCTATTAAGACGGTCTGGCTCATGGTGACCTCATGTGTGTCAGAGTAGAACTGTGCTCCATAGAGTTTTCAATGACTGATTTTTCAGAAGTAAATCACCAGGGCTTTCTTCTGATACATCTCTGGGTGGACATGAACCTCCAACATTTCAGTTAGCAGCAGAGAGAGTTAATCGTTTACAACACACAGGGACTTTAGAATAATTAACATAAATAATGTAATGTAATATAACATAATATAATTTAATATAACATAATGTAACATGTTGCTGTTGTTAGGTGCCATTGAGTTGGTTCCAACCCTATATACAACAAAAGGAAACACTGCCTGGTCCTGCGCCATCCTCACAATCATTATTATGCTTGAGCCCATTGTTGCCGCCACTGTGTCGATCTATCTCGTTGAGGGTCTTCCTCTTTTCGCTCACCCTCTAATTTACCAAGCATGATTCCTTCTCCAGGGACTGATCCCTCCTATAGCATGTCCAAAGTATGTGAGACGAAGTCTTGCCATCCTCACTTCTAAGGAGCATTCTGGCTGTACTTCTTGCAAGGCACATTTATTGGTTCTTTTGGCAGCCCATGGTATGTTCAATATTCTTTGCCAACAACATGATTAAAGACATCAATTCTTCTTCTTCGGTCTTCCTTACTCATGGTCTAGCTTTCGCATGTATATGAGGCGATTGAATACACCATGGCTTGGGTGACGCACACCTTAGTCTTTTTAAAGTGACATCTTTGCTTTTTAACACTTTAAAGAGGTCTTTCGCAGCAAATTTGCCCAATTTGATTGTCTCGTTTGATTTCTTGACTGCTTCTTCTATAGGTGTTGATTGTGAATCCAAGTAAAATGAATTCCTTGACGACTTCCATCTTTTCTCCATTTATCATGATGTTACTTACTGGTCCAGTTGTGAGGATTTTTGTTTTCTTTATGTTGAGGTGTAATCCATACTGAAGGCTGTGGTCTTTGATCTTCATCAGTAAGTGCTTCAAGTCCTCTTCACTTTCGGCAAGCAAGGTTGTGTCATCTGCATAATGCAGGTTGTTAATGAGTCTTCCTCCAGTCCTGATGCCCCGTTCTTCTTCATATAGTCCAGCTTCTCAGATTATCTGCTCAGCATACAGATTCAGTAGGTATGGTGAAAGGATACAACCCTGACACCCACCTTTTCTGACTTTAAACCATGCAGTATTCCCTTGTTCTGTTTGAACAACTGCCTCTTGATCTATGTAAAGGTTCCTCATGAGCACAACTAAGTGTTCTGGAATTCCCATTCTTTGCAATGTTATGCATAATTTGTTATGACCCACACAATCAAATACCTTTGCATAATCAATAAAACACAGGTAAGCATCTCTCTGGTATTCTCTGCTTTCAGTCAGGATCCATCTGACATCAGCAACGATATCCCTCTTTCGACATTCTCTTCTGAATCCTGCTTGAATTTCTGGCAGTTCCCTGTCAATGTACTGCTACAGCTGCTTTTGAATGATCTTCAGCAAAATTTTACTTGCGTGTGATATTAATGATATTGTTTGATAACTTCCGCATTTGGATGGATTACCTTTCTTTGGAATAGGCATAAATATGGATCTCTTCCAATCAGTTGGCTACGTAGCTGTCTTCCAAATATCCTGGCAAAGAAGAGTGAATACTTCCAGCTCTGCATCCACTTGTTGGAACATCTCAATTGTTGTTCTGTCAATTCTTGGAGCCTTGTTTTGTGCCAATGTCTTTAATGCAGATTGGACTTCTTCCTTCAGTATCATTGGTTCTTGATCATATGCTACCTCCTGAAATAATTGAACGTCAACAAATGCTTTTTGGTACAGTGACTGTGTATTCTTTCCATCTTCTTTTGATGCTTCCTGTGTCATTCAGTATTTTGCCTATAGAATCCTGCACTGTTGTAACTCAAGGCTTAAATTTTTTCTTCAGTTCTTTCAGCTTGAGAAATTCCAAGCATGTTCTTCCCTTTTGGTTTTCTAAGTCTAGGACTTTGCATATGTCATTATAATACTTTGTCTTCTTGAGCCTCCCTTTGGAATCTTCTGTTCAGCTCTTTTACTTTGTCATTTCTTCCATTTGCTTTAACTACTCAACATTCAAGAGCAAGTTTCAGAGTCTCTTCTGATATTCATTTTGGTCTTTCTTTGCTGTCTTTTAAATGACCTCTTGTTTCTTCATGTATGATGTCCTTGATATCATTCCACAACTCATCTGGTCTTCCGTCGTTAGTGTTCAACATGTCAAATCTATTCTTGAGATGGTCTCTAAATTCAGGTGGGATATACTCAAGGTTTTACTGTGGCTCTCATGGACATATTCTAATTTTCTTCAGCTTCAGCTTGAACTCGTATATGAACAATTGGTGATCTGTTCCACAGTCAGCCCCTGGCCTTGTTCTGACTGATGATATTGAGCTTTTCCATCATCTCTTCCACAGATGTGGTCAATTTCATTCCTGTGTATTCCATCTGATGAGGTCCACATGTATATTCACCGTTTATGTTGTTGAAAAAAGTATTTGCAATGAATAAGTCAATGGTCTTGCAAAATTCTATCATGCGATCTCTGGCATCATTTCTATGACCAAGGCCATATTTTCCAACTACCAATCCTTATTCTTTCTTTCCATCTTCCATATTCCAATCACCAGTAATTATCAATGCATCTTAATTGCTTTGATCAATTTCAGACTGCAGAAGCTGGTAAAAATCTTCAATTTCTTCATCTTTGGCCTTACTGGTTGGTGCATAAATTTGAATAATAGTCGTATTAAGCGGTCTTCCTTATAGGCATATGAATATTATCCTACCACTGACAGCATTGTACTGCAGGATAGATCTTGAAATGGTCTTTTTGACAATGAATGCAACACCATTCCTCTTCATGTTGTCATTCCTGGCATAGTAGACCATATGATTGCCCGATTCAAAATGGCCAATACCAGTCCATTTCAGTTCACTAATGCCTAGGATATCGATGCTTATGCATTCCATTTCATTTTTAATGATTTCCAATTTTCCTAGATTCATACTTAGAACATTCCTTGTTTTTATTTTCAATGGGTGTTATCAGCTGTTTCCTCTCATTTTGAGTTGTGCCACATCAGCAAGTAAAGGTCTCGAAAGCTTGACTCCATCCAGATCATTAAAGTCGACTCTGCTTTGAGGAGGCAGCTCTTCCCTAATCATTTCTTGAGTGCCTTCCAACCTGAGGGACTCATCTTCTGGCACTATATCAGACAATGTTCTACTGCTATTCGTAAGGTTTCCACGGCTACTTTTTTTCAGAAGTAGACCACCAGGTACTTCTTCTTAGTCTCTCTTAGTCTGGAAGCTCAGTTGAAACCTATCCACCCACTGCTGATATTTGAATACCAGTGGCACAGCTTCCAGCATCACAGCAACACACAAGCCACTCAGTAGGACAAACTGACAGATGCATGGGGGTAATGTAACATAATATAGTACAATACAATATAATACAAATCAGTACAATACGAAACATAACCTAGGAATCCTTTCCATCATTAACATTTAATTGTCACAACTAGAATAAAATATTCACTAGCAGAGAAAAAGGAACGTTTACAAACTGGCTTCTGTCCAATTCTTAACTTTCTTCCTCAATATTCTTCACAGTACAGTACTTTTATTTTTTTTCAATAAGGGAAGTTGTTAGTGTGAGAGCAATACTGTAATGTACATAACATATTTTAATTTCAATGTCCAAATGAGTACAAATCCTCCCTTTATTGTGAAAGTCATTCAGTCTTATGATAATGAAAAATGACAGCTGATTAATTTTTTGTAGTTATGCCTCTCATTTTATGACCCCCCCGGATGTTCCCTTCTCCTCCATTTAAGCACTACACACACTGCGAAGCATAAACATATTTGTTTTCCAATGTGCAATTAAAAAAGCCTGAACTCTAGAGACAATAAGCAGTGTTATTTGACATTACGTAGGCTGTAGTTACAGTATTTACCAACCAAATTCCAATAAAACAAATAAGAGGTTAATGAAATTGCTTTGCTTCTTTTAACTTCACAATAAAGTATGGTGCTAATCAAATTTGTTTATTCCCATTTCCTTCTCTCTGTCTTGAAGTACTGGTGGCGCAGTAGCTAAGAGCTTGGCTGTTAACCAAAAGTTCGAATCCACCAGCTGCTCCTTGGAAACCCTAAAGGGCCGTTCTACCTGTCCTGTAGGGTGGGTATGAGTCGGAATTGACTTGACAGCAACGAGTTTGGTTTCTTTGGATTTTTTTTCCTCTTCCTCTCTCCCATTCTGTCTGCATTTTATCCTAGTTTTACATTGTCCTTTAAGGCTTGACTCAAAATTTTCTCATTTATTTTTCATTACTAATTCTGTCATAAATATATGCATATATTTTTTATATAATACTATTATTTTTCTCTATTTTTTCATTAATGTGTATTTTTCTACAATAATATTGCAAGCACCTTGCATCCAGGGGTTAAGTTTTGAATAATTTTCCCCCATATTATTTTTTAACATCTTTTTTGAGGTATAATTGCACATATTCAAAGTATACGGTTGATAGTTTTGACATATGCATATGCCCAAGAAACTACTGCCACAGTCACAATAAGAAACATCTATCACTCCCCAATATCTTCACTTATTTTTTTGTAATCCCTCCCTCTCTCTCCTCCATGATCACCCTCGGTACCCAAAGTGATCAGTTTTCTATCATTTTTCTATAGATTAAGTTGCATTTTCTGTTTCTAGTATTTTATATTCATACATTATATTCTATTTTTGTTTGACTTGTTTCATTCAGCATAATTATTTTAAAATTCATCCATGTTGTAATCTGTATCAATAATTTCTTCCTTTTTATTGCTGAATAGTATATGTTTTTATAGATATATCAAAGTTTGTTTATTCAGTCAGATACTGATTAACATTTCAGTGTAGCCAGGATCTGGCTATTTCAGATAGAGCTGCTATGATCATTTATGTGCAATTCTTTATATGGACATATGTTTCAGTCTATCTTTGGTAAAAACCTAGGAGTGAAATGGCTAGATCATATGGAAGGTGTATGTTCAACTTTATAAAAAACTACTAAACATTTTCTGAATTGGTTTTAACTCTTTACTTCCCTACCACTGGTGTACAAGAATTCCAGTTCCTCCTTATTCTTATCAACACTTAGTATGTTCACTTTCTTTAATTTTTGCTGTTCTGCTATATGTACAGTTGGTATCTCATTGCTTATTGACTTTCTTTATACCATCTTTTGTAAAGCATTTTTTTCAGATTTTTGCCCTTTTTTTTTTAAATTGAGTTGCAATAAATGTTGTTATTGTTAGGGGCTGTCAAGTTGGTTCTGACCCATAGTGACCTTAGGTACAATAGAACGAAATACTGCCCAGTCCTGTGCCATTCTCATGATTGTTGTTATGCTTAAGCCCATTGTTGCAGCCACTGTGTCAGTTCATCTCATCAAGGGTCTTCCTCTTTTTCTCTGATCCTTTACTTTAACAAGCATGATGTCCTTCTCCAGGGTCTGGTCCCTCCTGATAACATGTCCAAAGTATGTGAGACATAGTCTTGCCATCCTTCTAAGGAGCATGAGTTTTCAGTAATTTTTTTTCCTCTGGAATTTGGAAATGTCTTCATTTTATAGGCACAACCACATTGAAAGGTAACACATATTCTTAACATTTTAAAGCTATTATCTCTTTGAGACAACAGACACCACAGCTGAAAAGCTGGTTTGTGTAGATGTTTTTTGAACAATTGAACTTAAAATAAGAAATAAATATTTTCCTATATATTATCTGTAGAACTACCTTTTTCAGTTTTCTTAGCCTGTTTTTCAAATAAAATTACTTGTTTTTAGTAACATATATATTTCTTATTATCTCTATTCTCCTCTCTCCTGTGCTCTGATCCTTAGTACATACCAGTTTTCATATTTTCTTTTTTTATCACTTTGTTTTGTCTGTTTTATGTCTTTCTTCTCTTTTCTTGTTTCTAGCTTCTCCTTTGGCTACAACTTCACCCCAAATCTCTTTAATCCATACAGCATTAATCTCTTCTAAAATATGGTCCCTTTAAAATTAACAGAAAAATGTAATCAAGGTAGCTGCTGAGCATAATTTCTCTATGATACTGTGGATTATTTAAGATTCTTGAGTTTTCTGACCTAGCGTTTATATTCCTGGGAACACGTAAGGAAGAATGTGAACTAGTTGAAAAGATATGTGAGAACAGATGCTAAAAAGCAGCAATGATGAGCCTTCCAGAAGTAATCTTTAGATACTGATTTTAAATACACCTAAAGCTCATATATGAGGCATTGGTGGTTCAGTGGTAGAATTTTCATCTTCCATGTGGGAGACCTGGGTTCAATTCCCAGCCAATGCACATCATCTGCAGTCACGCTTCTGTCAGTGAAAGCTTGCATATTGCTATTCTGCTGAACAGGTTTAAGCAGACTTTTGAAACTAAGAAATACCATAAAGAAAGTCCTGATGATCTACATCCAAAAATCAGCCAGTGAAAACCCTATGGATCACAATGGTCTGATCCACAACCAATCATGGGACTGGGCAGCGTTTAATTACGTTATACATAGGGTCGCTGTGAGTCAGTGGCCATTTTGATGGCAGCTAATAACAACATCACACACACAAAGATATTATTATAATATAGTTGTCACTGTCTTTGTGTAAATGCTATAGTAAAAAGTGCATCAAAATGGTATCAAATGACCAAGTCCTTTGACAGGATCTATCTCACTCTGGCCAATTCATTTTAGCAAAGGTCTTTATTTCCATATCTGAAAATGACAACTTTAGATTCTAAGGTACTCCAAATATTAAACTCTGTAGTATCTATTGAATATTTGAAAGCTATAGATGTGAAGGACCAGTCAAGATATTAAAAATAGAAGTGTTAGAAACTCTGGCTCAGAAAAAGTAAGTCAGGAATGCTTGAGGAAAGGGAGAAATGGACATTGTTAAAAGGAATGGGGGTAGCTATTATCCCTGAAGTACTTTACTTCTTATTTCAGGTTTTTCATGAAAGAGAATAATAAAGAATTAGTGCTATGGAGTCCTCTGCATTAGAAATAAAATTCCCAGTCTAGGAGGCAACCAAATTGTCCATTAGAGAAAAGATAGATTAAAATGTACTTTGCTCTGGAGTATAGGATATCATTCGCATGGGCCAATGTCCTGTTAATTCTAGAATCGATTTTTCATTCGTCTTTTATCGATCTTCAGAAAAGGCTATTACCTTTTTTTTTTTTTTTAACAGTATTTGAAGAGTCCTAAACAGAAAAGACATCGTAAAAAGTAAACAACCACCTTATACTATCTGGCAATGCTATAGAACTGGTGGAAGAAATTTAATGAGATGCACTTTGGCCACCAAACACCATTAATCATTAACACAATAGTGACAAACACTGTCTCTGATCCACAGCCATTGTCCTAAAACTTATCCCCTAAACCTCTCCAAATGATCTTCAGGAAGTCCATTACAGTGCTTTCCAAATTATTGTCCAATTTATGATTTCTGTGATGTACTTACCCCATTGCTAAGAAGTTTGGTAGGAAGAAATATAATTTCCTTGTATCATTGCTGATAAAGTTGATAGTAGTATATCAAGCACAACTAACAGTAACAAGTTAGCAGAACAACAACATTTCCATCTCTAGAAGGTCATATTTCTGTTAAGCATGGGGAAAAATTCCTTTTTACAAATTTCCTCATGATATAAATTGAGCCATGTTGTCATTGATGTAATATAACATAACATAATTAATAAAAATAATATTAACCAGTAACAAAACTTTAATTACTAAACTATAATCAATTTTCACTTGGCAAATTGATAATACTCATAATGTAAATAATTTTACACACTTGAACTAAACTACTGTTTTGTTTTTTTTAACTGCTTTTATTATTCAATTGTTAACAAAAGCTCTCGATTCCTCAGAAGAATAGACCAGGGCAACTTCAATGTTGTTTTTGACATCTTGGAGTTCTTTTCATATTGAGGAATAAAAAGAATAGACCATATTGCAACACTTTTCTTAAATTTGTTAATTTTTCTTTTGGCTTTTGTGACTTTTTTCACTAGCATCAAGGAGATCTAAGACACCTGTAACAATTCTAAAGAATGACTCAATCCAGAGAACTGAGTCATAAGTTGATAGTTAAAAATAGTATTACTATTTAGAAAAAGACTTGTTCTCTGAAGGAAAAAAAATGTGTTATTATTTTGCTGATGATTTTTCCCAAATTTTTATTTTAAGTAAAGTAGTTCTGAAATTTTCAAATTTCCAGGTGTACTTTACAGGTTGAAATATGTCTGGTTCTAGTCCTGTTTATATAAATAATGATCTATTGGAAGGAAATAATTAAATTATTGATCAAAAAAAGTCACTTAGATTATTGTAGTTTAGCTTTAGCTGGACATGGCCTTGTTAGATTTTTATTTCCTTTCCAGGAAAGGGAAAGAAAATTATGCCATTGAAACTGCAGGGAGGAAAGTAGGTAGGCAGAAGTAATTACAGAACAGGAACTTCTCCAGAACACAGGGGCTAACATACTGATTATTAGAGCAGTATCTTTTACAGCCACAAGTGATTTGCAGATGAGCTTCCTCCATTAGCTCCTCCTTCCCCAAAAGGCCTCTTCTAATTCCTGCTGGAGCAATGGCCACCTGGTAAGTTAAGTGATAATTATTCCTTTCAGTACACAGTAACTTCCAAAGTCCATGTGAAGCTACACCTCCAAATGCTTAGCATTGCAAGCTGTGGTCAATATGAAAGCATCCTATCCTGTTGTCTGAGACTGCCCAAGATAGAAGCCCTCAGACACATGGGGTTAGGAGGCCCTGGGAGAGTGGGGCTTCTCTGAGAACACAGATAAGGCTTCCAGTGCATTGGGGAGAATTCAGGCAAAGGAATTGCCCTTAAAAATGAGGTGATAAGTTCCATGATTAAATCCAGTTTTAGTCCTGGGAAAGATATTTTCATATACTTTCGTTTATTAAGTTGTACATTTATCATGTCTAAGAATTATAGCAAAGGAGTTGCAAACCAAAGATACTACACTGAGTTTTTTTTCCCCCTTTGGTTTGTAGAAAATGACATTGAAGCAAGGGACAAAAATGTATTTGTAGATCCTTTCCCAGTATATTATATATTAAGTGGTCAATAAATGTTTGTTAAATAAATAAATCACATGAATGATGATATGAGAATTGTCTAAATATCCTGGGATCTTGTATCAGGCAGAAAGACAAAATAAAGTACTTAAAGAGCCCGGAAGTTGTTGGAATATCTTTAATTTTCATAATGGAAATTAAGTAGAAGTTTTAGAATATGTCATCATAGTATTTTGCCGATTTGTAAACATACAAGTTTGAGTGATAAGAACTGTACATATTGTAATTGGAGCCCTGGTGGTGCAGTGGTTAAGAGCTCAGCCACTAACCAAAAGGTCAGCAGTACCAATCCACTAGCCACTCCTTGGAGACCCTATGGGGCAGTTTTACTCTGTCCTGTTGGGTAGCTATGAGTCTACTCAACTTGACAGCAGTGGGTTTTACTGTCCCTAAATTATCGATCTTTCTCAAACTCCTGCTTGAAAGATGCCAGGGTTAGTAGAGTTTCTCAAAACCTCTTGATCCTCAAAATAAAAAAAATAATATTCCTACAAATTTATCCTTCTCTTACTAAATAGGTATTTATGGGTTAGTTCTTAATATGCCAAATATTTCTGCCCTTGGACAAGTCACTCTGCCCTATCTACCTTTGTATTAAAGAGGAACATAAACTTATCTGCTATAAAATCATAACAAGTATTTGAATAGGAGTCTCAAATCAATCATTCAGGTACAAATGGTTGTAGAAACTCATCAGAAAAGGTTGTTCTTATTAATCTGGTTACTTAACTATTATTATAAATAACATAGCTTTAGCTTTGTCAGCTGAGGAATAGGGAAAAATATCAAAACAACTTAAGGTTATTATGAGGATTAAACAATACAATAAGGATTAAGTAATAGGATAGCATTAAATAACACCATAGGATTAAATAATACAACACGTAACTATTAGCTCCTGCTTGGAAAACCATAATCCTCACTTTAAACTTCTCTGTCACTTCTGTTCTGATGCCAGCTGCACATGCTTCCTCTGACCATAACTACCAGGACCTAGGTCAGACCTCACAAGTTAAAGGAGACAATTCTCCAGAATGTCAGGTCAGCTCAAGACCTCAGATGCCTGCAGCAAGCTTAGGAGTCCATGGGACACCTTCATTTCTAAACTACTCACAAAACTAATGGAAAGCACTATACACTGTACTTAAGATTACAGTTTTATTATAACTAAAAGGACACACTTGTGGTATCCTTTTCACATGGGGGAAGGTCTGGGAGGGTCCCTAACACGGAGCTTTCCTGTCCAAAAAGGGCCCATCACCCTATATAGTATCGATGTCTTTCATCAACCAGCCTTCCTTGTCTACAGCTTTTATTAGGGGCCTTGTGAACTTTGGTGATCCAATTATTTTCTGCTTTGAATTTTTTGTTGATACCATGTGTTTTCACTAATGGAAGGTATGCTGATTAAAGGACCAACTGAGGATTTTTCTTATGAGTTACGGATTTTGATACCCATTATCTGGGATCACGTATGTCCCAGCAAACCATGGACGTAGTAAATCCTGTCAATATGAGTCA
>NW_004444128.1:4234688-4261318 GCF_000243295.1 Trichechus manatus latirostris | reverse complement strand
CAGGATTGTTGATTCTCTGTTTGGCTTAGTTTTTCGGATCTTTGTTGTGGAGGGACGGCGTGGTGCTTCTGCCTAGACTGCCATCTTGCCGGAGTCCGATAAAATTGTTTTTTTTAATTTTGTTTCTTGGAATTTATCAAAAAATGAGGTGAAACATGGAGGCACCAGGCAATGACTGCACATACATTTTATTCTAGTCTCCTTCTTCTTAGCCTTTTTATTACTTTTCATGAAACTTTTCAAACTATGGTAAAATACATTCTTTCTAACTGAAAAAGCAGTACTTACAGCCCAAATAAATAAAACTAAAGCAATGTGAATCTCAGGAAAATTACCACAACTATATATTCTTCAGTATAACAAAAGCATTAGCAGCTAGAAGCAGAAACAGCTGCCCTGTAATATTGCAGAATTGCTCACAGCAGTGCATTCCACCTGCTACACGTGGAAGCAATGATTGGGCCCTAAGACTGTGGGTAAGAATAACTAATAGGAATACGAGTCTCTTGAAAAGTACCACTGCAATGCATCATTCCTTATTGCAAAGGCATTATTTACTCTTCAGAATCTAGAAGAGCAGGGAGCCAGTAACACCCTGAAACAATGAATGGTATTGGGGAGAAATTGGCCACTATGATGGAATGAAGACTAAGAATAGATTATTCTCTTGAAAAATACATTCTTATTCTCATAGCAACTGGGAAACCTAGTGCAGAGGCTTATCTCACAGAAATAAAGGCAAACCTGTTAAAAGTTTAGAGAATTCACACATCCAGAAGGCCTCACCTAAGACACTGCTTAATATACACAAAAATGAGGGTCCTACTCAGGGTTCTTGAGTTTCATGCATTTCAAAAGGCTCCCACCTTGAGGCTAAATGTGTTCTAATTGGGCTACCTCCTTTCCAAAGAACTCCAGAGGCATAAAAATTGATTGGGATACTGTATGTTCCACAGGTCAACAAAGGGTTAAGTAGGCAAGATTGATTGAATTACCACCACCTCCCCCACCTCCCCCATGAGGTTCCTTGTATCACACCGCTAGATGGTCTCAGTCTTTCTGGCCTGGTCACCTGCACCTGAGTTATCTCATTAGCATAAATCCTCAGGTATGGTCAGGAGGCCTCATAAAAGATACTTCAATCACTGGGGAAATTCCAAGGTTTTAGAGGTTATCTCTGACAAACCAAGGATGAAGTCCAGATTCTTTGGGTAAAGTTAATGTAAACTGCAGCTCCCTACTCCCTACATTATCGTCTTCGCATCACCACCATCTGCCTGACAAATTCCATGAATCCAAAAATGTATTCCTAAAAATTAATATGTGAATATGCAGTTGAAAATGGTTCCTCAGACCAAATAATTTGATTAAGGAAACCACTCCAAAGAGAACAATGAGGAAAAAGAGAGTATAGGTTCCACATTTGTATGAGGAGTGACAGCGAAATTATTAACTTTGAAATAAACTCACTGTCCTGCTCTCTTTGAACTTGAATTCCATCTTCACCAAAGATCAGAAAAGAATAAAAAAAACAAACCCATTGCTGTTGAGTCAATTCTGACTATTGGCGGCCCTGTAGGACAGAGTAGAACTGCCCCATAGGGTTTTCAAGAAGCCCCTGTTGGATTTAAACTGGCAACCTTTTGGTTAGCAGCCAAACTCTTAACTGCTGTACCACCAGGGTTTCCAAGATCAGAAAAGGATCTATCAAAAGAGATGCATTATTAAGCCATGATTCTAGGTGATGGTGTTTTTCTTTTTTCCATTTTTCCTCTAACAGAGCATTTCACCAGTGTTAAAAAAAAAAATCAAAGCACAAATTATATATAGTTTATTCTAGCAGCTCTTCTGTATGTATACAGAGAGATCTTTTTGTTTCTGAAAAACAAATGGCTCACAGGCTAGTTACGGTAACACTTTTAAAGACAAGAGGAGAAAACAGTAGAAAATGAACTATTGGCTAGTCTCAACATGATTGAAATTGTCCCCCCCTTTCTGAGATCAGCTAGCATTAGGTCACTAGGTGGTTTCTGTGGCTCTCTTTCACCTGAAATTGCCTAAAGTCAAACTCTTTGCACAAGATGAAGATAGAAGGACTTCGTGGTTATCACAGTTGTCCTATTCCAGATGCGGTTTGTGATTTTATGATATGTCTCCACATTATTTCTTTTTATCTGTTCTTGGATGCATTTCATATTGGTCAGAGGTCTTTGTGAGTGTTCATATGCACTCAGAGGAATCTGTCAATTTGGTCCTTAGTTTCTCTTCTTTTAACACCAGAGACCATGTGAATTATCACTGGGCTGTCTAATTTAACTGGCATACTCATTCAACAAGTTGTTATTTACAAGCTATGAAACTGAGATACAGGATTGGCTTAAGACTAAAGAAAAATCAGCATAAGAACAAGAAGGGTCCTTCTTTAATAACACTCATCAAACTTTATTCTAATTACTTCTGCAATGGTGTTTAATGCTGGCTAATTGTAAATATCTTGACTTTTTTAAAAAACTCTTCATTCCCATGTCTAGCATATTGTCTGGCATGGACAGAGTACACAAGATACATGAGTTACATTGAGTTAATTGGAATTAAATCAAAAGATTGAAAGTGACCCTTAACAGGACATAGAGGAGGCTGGGATCCTCTTTTACTCAAAAGTAGCTTAATTCAGATCTATTTGATTTATGGTTTTAAGATTTGTGGCCCTTATCATGTATTCAAGTTAATAAAATACCCTAAGGGAAGCTATCTTGGGACTAATTATCATCTGCTACACAATTAATAAAGTGTAGCTTCTACCAAAGAATATTGGTTGTAAAGCCTTGGCAACAGAAAACTATTTCTCAATCTTACATGTTTTGGAATGAAAACTAAAATGCCAAAATATCATAATAACAACCGTGTTTCTGAGTTTCCAGCTTGAGGAAAAGCATAGATACTGTGCCATCACCCTGAGTTTGGACTTCTAGCCTACTAGACTGTGAGAAAATAAATTTCTCTTTGTTAAAGCCATCCTCTTGTGGTATTTCTGTTATAGCAGCACTAGATGACTAAGACAATGGGTAAGTACCTCATACTCTGAATAGATTTTCTTAGAAAGATCTTTTTAATGCATGTGCACACTGTCAAATTTAAGAATTTAAACATAACTTTCATTTTCAAACCTTCCAATTTGAGTACAAAAGAATCAGGATTTCAGGCACTAATAGAGTTACTGTTGTGTTAAAATACTATGATTCAAATGGAACAGCTGTAGCATTTTCTGCAAGTGGAATTGAATTTTACAAGGAATATTCGTTCTCTTCACTGGGGAGAGAAAAAAATTTTCTTCAGATAATATTACTTATTTAGAACAATGTTTTTAACTTTCAAGTCCCTAGTGGTAGAAATGTAAAATTTTTTATGTGTGCCAACGTGCTAAAGGAAACAGATAACTTTCAAGAAAGATTTCCTAACACTAGGAAAAAAGAAAAGAATGCAGATTTCCTTTCTATATTTTCTTATGATAAATAATGCATACTATTTAACAATTTATGAAGCCCTGGTGGTGCAGTGGTTAAGTGATATGGCAGCTAACCAAAAGGTCAGCAGTTCAAATCCACCAGCCGCTCCTTGGAAACCCCATGGGGTAGTTTTACTCTGTCCTATGGGGTCGCTATGGATCAGAATCAACTCGATGGCAACGGCTTAGTTAGTTTTTAGTGATTTAACAGTTTTATATTTCTATTGTTTTTTTAACCTTTTATTTTGAGATAATTGTAGATTCACAGTTAAGAAGCAATACAGAGAGATTTCTATAACCCCTCACCCAGTTTCCCCAAATGATACCTTCCATAACTATACTATCAATCACAACAAGGATACTGACATTTATACAATCCATTGACCTTATTCAGATACACTAGTTTTACATGCACTAATTGTGCGTGTGCGATTGTGTGTATCTGTGTGTTTCATTTTATGTAGTTTTATCACGTTTAAATTCATGTGATTACCATGTATCAATATTTCATTCATTTTTACTGCTGAGTAGTATTTCCTAATATGCATGTCCTGTGGTTTGTTTAACCGTTTACCTGTTGAAGGACATTTGGGTTGTTCCCAGCATTGGGCTATTACAAATAAAACTGCTATGAACATACAGGTTTTGTGAGAACATAATATTTAATTTTTTAGGAATGAAAGCACAAGTGTGCAATTGCTAGATCATATATAAGGTTAGTGCACGTTTAGTATTTTAAGAAACTGCTAAGCTGTATTCTAGAGTGGCTCTAATGTTTTACATTCCCTGTTCACATTACACTCCAGCAAATCATCTTATCCACATTCGATATTACCACTATTTTTTTTTCAGCCATTCTGATATGTGTGTAGTGATAGCCATCATGGTCTTAATTTGCATTTCCCTAATGACAAATGATGTTTAATATCTTTCTCATGTGCTTATTTGCCATCTGTAGATCCTCTTCAGTGAAATATATGTTCATGTATTTTGCCCATTTCTCAGTGGATTTTTGTCGTGTACACATTCACAGCTATAAATTTCTCTCTGAGAACAGCTTTCACTGCATCCATAAATTTTAGTATGTTATGTTTTCATTTCCCTATTTCATCTCAAAATATTTTCCCATTTCCCTTTTGATTTCCTTTTTGACCCACTGGTTGTTTAGGAGTGTGTTGTTTTACTTCCACATATTTGTAATTTTCTGACTATCCTCCTACTATTATTTTCAAATTTCATTCTTTTGTGGTCTGCGAACAATTTGGTTTGTGACCTACATCTGGTCTATCTTGGAGAATGTTCATGTGCACTTGAGAAGAATGTGTATTGTGTATATTACTTTTGTAGCGTAGCGCCTTGTATAGGTGTTTGTTAATTCTACTTGGTTGATAGTATTGTTCAGATCTTCTATTTCCTTGTTGATCTTCTGTGTAGTTGTTCTATTCATTACTGAACATGGTGTATTGATGTCTCCGCTACTACACTTGCCCTCAAATGCCTTCGCTTACTAGCCATCACATGGTTCCATTGTCATTCTTTGTACTCTACCACAATTTTGGCATGTTTTAGATAGGAGATAATCCTCTAGCTTTGGTCCCAGAATGAAGAAAACATGTTGCTGAGTAGAAGTCAATATGTAGTCAATGTACATATAAGCACAAAATAAATCTTTAGTGTTTTAAGCCACTGAGACTTTTAGGTCATTTTTGACTGCAGTATGAGATAGCCTAAACTAAATAATATAAAATTTATCAGAGTTCTTTTACTACTGTGTTCGATAGATGAGTATTAAAAAAAAAAGAAAGAAAAAAAAACCTGTTGCTGTTGAGTTGATTCCAACACATAGCAACCCTATATTGCAGAGCAGAACTGCCACCACAGGGTTTCCAAGGAGCGGCTTCTGGATTCAAACTTCCAACTTTTTGGTTAGCAGCCCTATCTCTTAACCACTGAGCCATTGTGTTTGATAGATTAGTATAGGGGTATAAAAATAAGAAATTTGGGAAGCTTTGGCTCTTGAAGAATTTATATGAATAATAATCTCCAATGACAAATAGAAACATTTTAGATTCCAAACCTTTCTTAATCATCCTTGTCTAACCCCCTGTTTTTGTTATATCTACTGTGTTCTTTGTTTCTTCACTCCCTTTCCTTCTTGGCAACAGAAGAACTTTACCTTTCTTCCTTCCCCTATACTTCTTCTGTAAGTAAAGCAGGCTTCACACTTTTCTAATATCCTTCCTCTTGTGTATTCCCACACCAAGAAACAATTGGTGCTATGTGTGTGTCTGTGTGTATGTTAAATTGGATTTAAATAAACAAAAAAAATATTTCTGGTATGTTTATACCTCTCCTTTTCCTCCTTTTTCTTAATTTTTTCAATTAAATCTCTAATTCAATGCTATCATTATTATTCTTTCCTATACTTTGTTATTCCTGAAATAACTTGATCAATATTATTATATACTTGAAAGAACATTAACTAGCTTGAGAATTGAAAGTCACTAAGATTCTGTTGTTGCTGTATGTTTATTTAAATTATTTAAATTAAAACTATAGTAAACAGATGAGGATGATGAATAAATTGTCTTTGTTCTTTCATCTTCCTTTCATTCTTTACCTATCTGATTTACAACAAACTTTGAAAAATAACTGGCAACATAAAATCAGTAATTTATATACAAAATAAAAAAGTTTAAAATGATAGATCTTTCAATTACTTTGATTTTTTAAAGTAAAAAAAAAAAATCTAAAGTAAAGTTGCATCAAAATTTCTATCTGGCTATCCAGCAGCAAAATAACCGAATACTAAACAGTTCACTTTCCAATATGTTTGCACACCAATATGTGAAACGTGAGACTTTCATGACTTTTCTACCTCAGCCTCCTCTCTTGTTGTCTTGTTACAAAGAATGTATAAAAGATGTGACTGTGGGAAAAAACAAACAAACAGAAAAAGACAAAGGACACAAAGCTTCTAAACAATGATTAGAAGAGTAATGCGGATATACTTGATATCTTTCAATATTTAGGTGTTGTGGCATGCATGATTTTGTTCACATGATACAGATCATTCAAGATGGAAATATCAAATTATCTCAACAAATGTTCTGGGGAATAATTGCCATTTCTGGGTGTTGCCAACTACTTGGCAGAAACAAAACCAAGTAAGCATAAAAACTTCAAGCTTTAGGAGCTCTGGACCAGCTAATGGTTTAATTCAACTCCAGAGAAAACTTTCTTTATCTTTAAAATGAGTATGAAACTAGCTGATTTCTATATTCTCCTTTTGCTAAAATTATTTGGTTCTAGAAAAAGCAGAATGCATACTTACTGGTTAAATACAGGCAC
The DNA here is from genome assembly GCF_000243295.1 of Trichechus manatus latirostris. Classification (NCBI taxonomy): domain Eukaryota; kingdom Metazoa; phylum Chordata; class Mammalia; order Sirenia; family Trichechidae; genus Trichechus; species Trichechus manatus. The sequence goes on along the minus strand of NW_004444128.1, from coordinate 4,254,462 downwards.
CATGATAAACTAAACTTTCCAGACCTCTGAACTTACTCATAAACATACAAACAGCTCCTCTGCTAGATAAAAAGCTGAAACTTCTCTGAATGTTCCTAGATGGTCAAAATGTGTAGAGGGCAAGGATGACAAAGAGCCAAGCTTTACTGTTAATTAATAAAAATAAAGAGATGATAATGTTTATGGGAAAAATATCAGTCTCTGACCTTTGTCGTTAAAGCCCAAGTAGATAACTTTCTATATAGAGTATGATGCTTAATCATCAATAATAAAGTAATTCAGACATAGATGGGGAGGAGGAGAAAGAACTAGTAAAGGGTTTTTATTAATTAATTGAGAGGATGACAACAGAAGCTGAACACCTACACAGCATTATAATTTATTTTAATATGCAATTTTTGAAAAATAAAGTCTTACTATTGCTGGAAGATGAGACTCAGAAATTTTACTCATATATATTTGGAATGTGATGTTTTAGGTATGTACTGAAGTAAAGATATGTATATATATATATATAAATATATAACCATGTCAATATCCATATATATGTATGTGTATGTGTGTATACATATATGTAATCTTAAACTGTAAGTAGGTGAAATCAAACCTGTGTTTTCTCATATGCTATATCTAAGTTATACAATATGAATTTTTCTTTTTCCTTAAATAGCATTTATGACTTGAATTTTTTTGCCTTTTTATTGCAAAATATTACACAGATGCAGAAAACACATTTCTAATCACTTCCCAGACCAAGAACATTGTCAGCCAACCCAAAGGCCTTCTTTGTACCAACATCACTCACCCCCCATCCCTCGAAAGTGACAACCATACTAACTTACTTAGTAATCGCTTTCTTAGATTTTATTATGAATTTATCACCTGAATATATATTTCTAGGTACTATAGTTTTGTCGTGCCTCTTTTTTAATTTGGTATTTTAAGTTTCTTTTGATCTACAGATTTCCACACCAGTCTTTCATTTTCCTTACGATTTTTTTCTGTTTAAGGAATTGGACCATTTGAAACGGAGAGTTTCTCAGAGTCTGAATTTTACTAACTTCCTACTTAAGTTGCAGTTCATCACATTATTCAGGTCTCTGTATTTACTACAAATTGGCACCTGGGTCTAGAGTCGTGATCAGACCCAGGTTTGATCCCTTTGGCAATAACATAGATTGACTTGTACTACTTTGTTAAGAGAAAAATAATCTGTTAATAATCTAATTTACTTTCCCATATAAGTCTTGTACATTAAAACCTATGAGAGCTGAAACTCGACGGGACTGCCTTGTTTTTCCACATCTCGTAAGTTTTTTGCCTTTGACAGGGTGCTTACTAGCGCTCTCTATTAAGATTCCTACCTGTTTTAGTTTTGAGTTTTCCTTCTCTGACAGGTTTCTGCCTTAACGGGTTCTGACTTTTGCAGGTTTTACTGTATTTTTTTGTATGTATGATCGGGTTGTTTTTGTTTTATTTTTCTCTAAAGTTCAATAATTTTACTAGGGTATGTTTTGGTGTTGGTCACTCTTAGTCAATAGTTTCAGGTATACAGTATGTTCTTTTAGAAAGCACATTTCAAAACTTTTTTAATTTCAGAAGAATTTCTTGAATTATACTTTTAATATGCCTTCCATTTATTTCACTCTTTTGGTTGGGTATTCTTCTATTATCCATCCATATGTTGGATTTTCTTTGCTTGCCTTCAATATTTGATACTTTCTTTCAAGTTCTCTAACCTCTTTCCTTTATTTTTTGATCTATAAAATTTCCTCACTTTTTGCTGATGATTACTCTTAAGACATTATGTTGTGCTTATTTGCTCCTATACTCCTACAATTATTATGACTTTCTAATTCTTCTTTGAGTTCTGTCATCTCAGAGTCTTCATTTTTTGTATTCATGGTGTTGTTTCACGCCTTGTATAATATATTAATAAATTTTAGCTTATCTTGAGATATACATTAGAATTTTAATGTTTTGTGGGCATGTCTTTCTGGCATGCTCTCTTTGTCTTTAAGAATATTATTCTGATCCATATTCTCTTCTTCTACCTCTTTTTTTTTCATAGTAATTATGTACAGTATTTGGCCTCCATACTTTTCTGATGCTCATATTTACGTGAATTGTATTTTCTGAACTTTCACAAGAAGGTATGTTTAAAGGTAGATGTTACTACACAAATCTCTCTTTTCTGTTTCTGTGCTTTGTTTAAAAATGTGGTAGCTTTCCTTCTGAGATTTCCAGGCTTTGTCATTCTTCTCCATATTTATCTAGAATTTTGCTTTCTTCTGTCTCCCTTGTCTCTGTCCTACTCAAATTGATTCCATTTCCAGAAGTTTCTCCTCAATGTGAGGCCCTTCCCTGGAAAGGCATCCTTGTGGGTCAGTTTCAAGATTACAGAGGAACTTGGCTTTTCCAGACCAATTAAGCCTTATATAAGCATCCAGCATGCACTGAAGAATGGAGTGGCCAAAAATCATAGGAGTTCCAGCTGATCTTAAATTGGTTTGCTATGCTTCCAAGAAATAACTGTTGGATTTTTGAGATTCTTGTGTTCTCAGGCTTTTGAAATGTTCTGTTGCTTCCCTCTGATGTCTTCTGTGCAGCTTTAAATAACACACAGGTCTTAAAGTTTTTGATGATTTGCATATTGGGATTGGTGTGAATAATTTGTCACCTATTTTTATTGTCAATACTGTCCATAGATTTTTTTACTTTGCTATCCAATTGGTTTGTCTGTTTTAATGCAGCAATTTGTAAAGGCACGACAACTATGCTTTCACTGTATCATTCTCTTATTGCCTTACTTTTTAACAAAAATATTCATGACAACTCATTGATTTATTTATTGAAGGTTTATAAAAATTTTACGTAAATGTGCAGGGTTTTTGTTTCTTGAAAGATCTGTACTGTGACCTTCATATTAAATTAATATATTCAACAATGCTGCCCTATGTGACTATCCATTTTACTAGTGCTATAACTTTCAGAATCTGATACTTTATGTCTTTGCATCCAGAGCTAGAATTATGTGGCCTATATAGCTGCCTCCTCTCAAAACGGAAGACAGCTTAGAAGAATGCACAAGATGACTGATGCTGCCTTTTTTAAAAATATGAAATACAAATTCTTCTACATATTTTGATAAAGCTAATCTCATTCCACCACTCAAAGATTCAGCTAAGTGTTAAAAATCAAAGGCTGATGAGCTTACCCAAATATGGATAGCATAGTGTTGAATAAATTTAGATTTCAATATGCTCTGGAAATACACAACATTTTGGAATTTTACCTTTCCTTTAATCAGTAATCTATCTAATGGCACTGAATTCTTTTTTTTTTCATCAACAATTCCTGAGAACCCCAGGGAGCTCCAAATCTGCATCTTAAACCATGAAGTGGCTTATAAATTGTTGTTTAATATTTGAACATCTACAAAGTACTCACATCAGTTCGTCTTCTCTGAAGTAGATACGTCTCTAGGAGGGCGCATAACAGCAGCTTAGCTGCACCAAGTGAAAATGAAATTGTCACGTTTAATCATTTCCCTTCCTAAGAATAAAGATTTAAACTTGTGAAAATGGAATCACTCAAGTCAGAATTAGGCCAACTGCGGTGACTAATATCTCCATGATGAAACAAGCTTGTTCATTTTGTATTCTCAGTATCTAGCTAAAAGAAGCACAGTATATAACACATAATAGGAATCCAAAAGTTCTTTCATGAAAGAATGAATGAATCAGTGATTGGAGGAAAAATAGTTTATTCTTGAAATACTGAGTGAGTCAATGAGCAAAGAAATAATCTGATGTCTTCACAAAGAGCTAGATTACCAAAAAATGTTCAATAATGGAATGAAGACATAAGGCAAGAAAGAGCGTGGATTTTGAGTCAGATAAACTTGTATTTGAATCTTAGTTCTGACATTTGATCACAGTGTGACCTTGACAAAATGTCTTAATCATAGTTTCCATATCTGTAAAAATGAGGAAAATGTTAACTATTTTACTAGGTTGTAACCAAAAATATTTATACACAGGGCCTGACCAGTATTGTTGTTGTTGTTAGGTGCCATCGAGTCAGTTCCGACTCATAGTGACCCTATGTACAAGAGAACAAAACATTGCCCAATCCTGAACCATCCTCACAATCTTTGCCATGCTTGAGCCCATTGTTGCAGCCACTTTGTCCATCTATCTTGTTGAGGGTCTTCCTCTTTTTCACTGACCCTCTATTTACCAAGCATGATGTCCTTCTCCAGGGACTGATACCTCCTGATAACATGTCCAAAGTATATGAGACGAAGTCTCACCATCCTTGCTTCTAAGGAGCACTCTGGCTGTATTCCTTCCAAGATAGATTTGTTTGTTCTTTTGGCAGTCCATGGTATATTCAATATTCTTCGCCAATACCATAATTCAAAGGCATCAATTCTTCTTCAGTCTTCCTTACTCATTGTCCAGCTTTCACATGCATATGAGGAGATTGAAAACACCATGGCTTGGGTAGGCACACATTAGTCCTTAAAAGTAACATCTTTGCTTTTTAACACTTTAAAGAGGTCTTTTGCAGCAGATTTGCCTAATGCAACCGGTCATTTGATTTCTTGACTGCAGCTTCCATGGGTGTTGATTGCGGATCCAAGTAAAATGAAATCCTTGACAACTTCAATCTTTTCTCCGTTTATCATGATGTCACTTACTCGACCAGTTGTGAGGATTTTTGTTTTCTTTATGTTGAGGTGTAATCTATACTGAAGACTGTAGTCTTTGATCTTCATCAATAGGTGCTTCAAGTCCTCTTTACTTTCAGCAAGCAAGGCTGTGTCATCTGCATATTGCAGGTTGTTAATGAGTCTTCCTCCAATCCTGATGCCACGTTCTTCTTCATATAGTCTAGCTTCTCAGATTATTTGCTCAGTTTACAGATTGAAGAAGTATGGTAAAAGGATACAACTCTGATGCATACCTTTCCTGATTTTAAACCACACAGTATCCCCTTGTTGTGTTTGAACAACCAGTATTAGGCAGCCAATAAATGTTCCGTCTCTTTTCATTAGAGCTATATAAACTTTTTGAAAATATGAGAATGAGATACTTTTACTAAAAAAAAAAAAAAAAAAAGTTGACATTTTTCAATATTTAAATACTTTGTTACTGAGAAAGATAGAAATCTAAACAGTAACTACCTTGTATTCTTTCTAGGCCTTTGATTATTCCCTATATATCACACCAATCATTCCAAGCTGCAGTCATTAATAATCATCCACCTTTATGCTCAACATTGCACATGTTTTCATACCAATTTTAATTAAGCAGACATTACTTTAGATCTTGAACACCTATTCCCAATTAGAAGGTTTTTGTAATTATTTTGTGTGTAAATAAGGTATAAGAAGGCAAATAGAGTACCTTCTATTCAAATGAACAATACACTGTATTATAGTTCAATTATTAAAAAAGCATTCACAAAGAAGAATGCCAGTGTAGAGGCAAATAAGTGTTTCCAAAATCGATGTGGAGCAGTACAGGTTAGAGGTGAGTATCAGAAGCTAAAAGGTAAAGCCAAACAGGTATCAGACATCCTCTTCTATTTTTCCTTTCCTTCTTTTCCCCCTTCTTTCATTATACTTTTCATTCTACTTTTACCATACTCCACTTCAGATGAGATTTGAGCTAACAAGCTTACTGATTTAAGCTTCAATTTTGGCACTTCATGACAGCAACAAATAGAGGGAGATGCAACCAATTTGATTCACGCTCATTATTGGAAAATAATTCACCCGATTCTAAATGAAAGCAAAGGTTTTTGTAAAACAAGTTTTAAAATAGTTTTATTTTATGAGAAATCACATAGGGAAAACTGAAGAATATCATGAACAGATGTCCAAATAACCTCCTACAGCTAATACAATCATGGATTTTGCATGGCTGCTTCTTATGGTGATCTTGGATAAAAGCCAAGTCTTAACATTCTATTGAAACTCAGGGAACATGGTTCTTTGAGGAGATCAAGTATATTTCTGTCTAGTGGGCTGGCTTAGAAAAGTATAGACCATAGAAATAGCTAACAAAAATGGATGCCACATATTTCAAAAATATCCTGTAAATATAATTTAATTTCACTGAGTTAAATATGTGATAAGAGCAGGCATTTGTATTTGATGACAAAGTCTGGAGAGCTTATACTTTGACTTGCTTGGGGCAAGGTCATGGTAATGAACGTACTGAGGAGTTGCTATACTTTTGTAACAATTAAGAAGTCTAACTAGCATTTTGCCTTAATTGGAGGCTTAATCACATACTGCCTTACGACATGTGGCATATAATTGCCTTATCCTGTTGTTTAATTTTTCATATATGGATATCAAATGCACAATCAGATTAAACTTTCCCAGAGGGCACATACCAAAAATGTTATATGTTTAATTTACCCACAGTTTCTAAGCAGTATGCACATGTTTGATAAATGTCTGTAACATGATTAAGCCAAAGAAAGACACTCCATCCTAGTCAATTAGCCAGGATCACTAGACATAAATCAATAATTAGCAATGAGGAGTTTCAAAGGCTCCAGCTCTCATAGTTTTAAAATAGTTGAAGCACACACATTATGACAGTCATAAAGTCTACTTTAAGTGACTCAGCAAGTTGCAGTGGTGACAGGTTCAGTTGGTCAAGCATTCTAAGACCGGTCAGGAACACCCTCTGCCGTAGCTATTGTGCTTTTAGAAAACTGGAACTGGGACTACTACTGCCACATATTCCAGAAATCAAAAGCCACAGTCGTCTCTCATGTCTATTTTGTTAACAAGGGAGAGAAAGGGAGAAAAAGAAAGTTTCTCAACCTCAAAAAAACAAATTAGGCCTCTACCCTGATCCACGGACTTGGGTCGTTCTAGCCTCTACCGTCACATGAGCTGTTTCCTTGATATAAATCTCTTTATATATTTATATGCTTTACTGGTTTTGCTTCTCTAGAGAACTCAGCCTAAGATGCTTGGTTTAGATCAAGTCAGAGATACTCCAAACATATTCCATGATATTGCAGATTTAAGTATAGTTCATTTATTCCAAGTTTTTAAGAATTAAAATCTGAGGCTCTATGTAAAAAATTGCCTCTTCAAATTAATATATGTCTAATCAGTTCAGTGTCCATTACACAAACTTTCTACTCAAATGCCTTTTATTCATTCATTTAACAAATATTTATTGATAAATAACAGCATATCCACTGTGGCAAGCACTGAAGTTATAAAAATCAAAGACCTTTCCTTCCCTCATGGATCCCACAGTATATTAGGTCCCAAAAAAACCAGTCAATGGAACATTTAAATAATTACTAACTGCACTGATTGAAGTGTTTGCAAGATACTGTGACAGCTCATATGGGACACTTGGCTCCCATTGTCAGTTCGCACATTACTTGCATGTAATTTGGGCATAAACTAGTAGAGGATGATTCCACCCAGGTCTCCAAATGCCTGTTAACTTTGTAACTATTTTAAATGGACGTAGGGTTAACTCATCAAAACACCAGTAACCTACCCTTTTGATTCCAAATAGCTAATGCAGAAATATGGCAACAAGAGTTTTTCCCCTCTTGCAAAGCCAACCTAATATGTTCATCTCCCCATGTCTGCATGAATGTAGCAACAATAATTATGATTTTCACTAGTGGGTTGTCATTGCTGTGAAATAGAAATGTCAGAGGAGATTAATTAAGCAAGCCAGTTCAGAATCTTACCAGGCAAATTATATTTTACCCATATTTAAAATTAACTTAATGTGTGGGGGGCCCTTTGCTATGGTATATAAGCTAGCAAATAAAGAGAAATAATTTTGGAAAGGTTTCCTAGTTCGGTTTACAGTTATAAGTTCTTATGCCTTACGCAAGTTTAGAAAAGTCTTACTTAATTGGAATGTTCCAGGAAATGGAATGTTCACGTTACTATGATTTTCTGGAAATCAATATGCATTGATTAACTAAGTTATACATGAAACCTTAAAAAATCAACCACAGAAAATGTTTCTAAGATATAACAGTCTGTAGTATATAAGAGATATTTGAATATTATCTGAATAACTCAGATGTCAACTTTCTTTAGAAGCATCAGTCACACCATTAAGTATCAATGTAAAGAATAACATCTACAGAAAGTCCAATAAACAAAAATGAATGAGAAACAACTCCAGGTCATTCCCTAGAGCATAATGAATTAACCCTAAATTGTTGATAGATGTTTGTTTTCACATGACTCTTCTTTTTTTCTAAAAGTGAGGTAATAGTTTAAAGTTATGTAAATGTTTACCGATCAAATTTCACATAATATCCATATATTCCTATGTTTAGTATATTCTGTATCAGAGAAGATACTGAAATATTTTAATGAAATATCCATAAATTCATTGATCAGAATTTTACTATTTTTCAGTTGATCATTGCAGATCAATTTTATTTAAATACTAGACCTGGAAACAAACCTAAATAGTATTTTCTAAAGAATTCTCGTCCATCAGATAGGGGCTAGAAATGGCAGTCAGTCTCCTGTTTGTCAAGATCAGTATTCTTTTTATAAAACTTCATTGCATATACTACCTTAAGGTATTCAGAAATATCAATTTTGTAATAAGAATATATGAGAAAAGAAGTACCTAGACTTTTAACTAAATTTCATTGTTTATATACACAGAATAAAATTGTCAATATAAAGAAAAATATAAATACACAAAAATTTCCCATTATCCCATCAGCTAGTATTACTTCCTTTTGCTTTTCTCTGCATTCATATTACAGATCATATTGAATAGAAAATTGATTTAACTCAATATTATATTTAATGAGTATCATTTGTTTCACTCAATATTTTATTCCATTCATTTCCTTATGATATTATCATTTATTCAAAACAACTCTTTTAATGGTGTCATGGATTGAATTGTGTCCCCCGAAAATATCTGTCAACTTGGCTAGGTCCCAGTATTATATCATCTGGGACCATTTTATCATCTGATGTGATTTCCCTATGTGTTGTAAATGCTATCACTATGATGTAATAAGATGGATTAGTGGCAGTTATATTGATGAGATATAAAAGATAGAAGCAAGTAGAGAGACATGGGGACCTCATACCACCAAGAAAGCAGTGCCGGGAGCAGAGCATGTCCTTTGGACCTGAGGTTCCTGCGCTGAGATGCTCCCAGACCAAGGGAAGACTGATGCATCACAAAGACCTTCCTCCAGAGCCGACAGAGAGAGAAAGCCTTCTCCTGGAGCTGATGCCCTGAATTTGGACTTGTAGCCTACTGGACTGTGAGAGAATAAACTTCCCTTTGTTAAAGCCATCCACTTGTAGTATTTCTGTTATAGCAGCACTAGATGACTAAGACAAATGGTTATATAATATTCTATATATGGCACATATAGATGTGTCATAATTCATTTAAAAAGTTCTCAAATAATAAACATTTATCTTTCAGATTTTTCTTTTATAATTAATGCCATAATAAATATCTTAAAATCTATTTTATTGCATTTCTGATTGATTATTTAGTATATATTAATTGCGATATATTTTAGTAAAGATTTGAATTAAAAATTATTTCAGAAGTGTTAAAAGCTTCCCATAGGTCTTGAATCTTAGGAAGTGTTAAGTGTGTATATTGTAATAAACCCTTGTATATCCAAGATTAAATTTACATCAGGTATGAGAATATAAATTATTATGTGCATGATTGTCTTTATGAGAGGAAAATATATATATATATATATATGTCGTCAAGTCTCCTGTAAATCATGGTGGCATCCCCATGTGTGTCAGAGTAGAAATGTGCTCCATAGGTTTTCAATAGCTGATTTTTTGGAAGTAGATCACCAGGTCTTTTGTCCAAGGTGTCTCTGGTTGGATTTGAATGTCCAAACTTTTGGTTAGTATTCAGCTCCGCATATTAACCATTTGCACCACCCAGGGACTCTTTTCTTTATGGTAGTTTAGATAAAAGGAAGAAAAATGGAATGAACTAAGATACAATTGACTAGCATATAGCAGTTAATTTTGCTATGTGCCTTTGTAAAAGTTATTAACATGTCAGTGCTTCACTTTCCTGATTAGTTATATGGAGATAACAATATCACATATTCATAGAACAATGCATGGTACAAAGTAAGTACTATTATATACAAAGATTAATTATTTCTATTTTAGTTGCCTTTGTTGTTATCATTATTTTAGTTTGAATGGGAGAAAAAAATACTATACCAAATATTGATTCCATCAATTTTGAAGATACAGAAAACAATTTAAATGAGAATAGCATTTTTTAAAAACAGGGACTACACATCTTCATAAGAACTTTTACTTTGTATGATGTCTTTGATCTCCAGATTGCTAAGTGAATTGAATAATTCCACTCTTAGAAAATACACAGCATTTAAGATTTCTACTCAAGGGCTTTACCAATTGCCTTCTTTCTGCATATGTTTAATACAATTAAGGGAGCAAACATTATCTATCTAAAGCTAAGCCTGAGATAAATGCTTTAAAGCTCTGAATATGAAATAGCAAATAGAACACATCATTTGGCATTTCCTTTATTAGCACAGTAGTATGATATAAAGGACCTTTGCATCATAGTCCTTCCAAAAGAAAAAGCTGAGGAAATGGAAACTTTCTTCCTGTCTGGCACTTGTGATTTGTAACTATAATAAACCTGACTACACTAAAGTATACATTGTTTCAGGGAATTGCTAAGTGTCATCTCAACACACCTAAAACCCAGATCTTTATTGTAATAAAATGTTGCAACAGCCAGTGATTTCACTTCTCCAATCATTTACTTAGAAAAAGCATCCTATTCTGTCTATCATCAACATGTATATACTTCCTTTGAACATCTCTGAAGGAAAGAAAAAAAAAACAATAAAATAGTGAATGAGAATGTGGCTCTGGTATAATAGAGAATCCTCAATGAGGAGGCCAAACATTGTGCTCTGTCGCTGTTCCCTAGCCAGGGGACTTGTGGTAAGCCACCTAACTTTTGTCTTCTTACCTATAAAAACTTAGCTTATTGAACTAGATTATTTCTGAGTTCCTTTCCAGCTCTTAAATTCTTCATCTGTGTAATTCCATTAGCAAAAGAAGCCATCATAGTGGGAGTGGAAGAGAAAAAGGAAAGAAGTGAAAGTACATCTTTGAGAAATTACCCTGGTGAGAGAATTAACAGCAAACACGGTAACTACAATCATGGAACTCACTGTGACATTTGACATTAGTCACCACTTCAACTTATCTCCCTTTCTTTTCCCCTCTCTGTAGTATTCTGTGACTACTTCCTTTGCTCTTCTCCAAGATTTTACTAAGGGAACATATGAATCATTTAATTCAACATCCTCGTTTGCATAGTCCAACCTATGCATATATACTCATCAGCTGAAATGACCATGATGACTTTGAAGGGGACAACTCGAAGGTTAATTTAATATACTATAGCATGTATTTAGAATAGCAGGAAAAAATCTGAAATGTAGTTTTGAGTTCTAGATAACTTTTAAAGTAATTGTATCAGGAAGTGTGGAGCTAAAGTTAGAGAATTATGTTGCAAATTCTGAGACTATTCCACTGAAGACTAGCCACTTGAATCAAGAAATAGTAAATAGTAATGTTCAGTATTTTAATCAGCAGGGGAATGATTTCTTGCCCAGTAATTCAAATTAGTAAATATAAGAATTTGTTTTATTTCTCAGACTTCAGTGCATTGATCATTTTACCACAGTTATTCTTGGTAATTATATTACATCTTCCAAATAGAGAAAATTTGTGATTTATTTTGCAGTATCAAAAACATGTTTAATTTTGGATTTTAAAGACAGGGCACCATCATATCACTGTACCCTTAATCTGACACTGTCACTAGCCTAAAATAACCAAACTCCCAAAAAATTTCCCAAAAGATCAAACCAATTGTTGCCACTATCTTGATGAATAAAACAATAACAATGTAATGGGTAGACTTACGTAACAATTGTTTACTAAAGTATCCACAGGCAAAAAAAAAAAGAAGAATCTCCATAGAGCAGTCAAATTTGAATTATGTAAAGCTTTCTTATTTCATCTCTGTCATGGATTGAATTATGTCCCCCCAAAAATGTGTGTATCAATTTGGATGGGCCATGATTCCCTGTATTGTGTGATGTTCCTATATGTTGTAAATCCTGCCTCTATGATGTTAATGAGGGAGGATGGGTGGCAGTTGTGTTAGTAAGGCAGTACTCAATCTACAAGATTGGCTTGTATCCTGAGGCAATCTCTTGAGATACAAAAGGGAGAAGTGAGCAGAGAGACAGGGGGACCTCATAAGACCAAGAAAGCAGAGCGCGTCCTTTGGACCCGGGGTCCCTGCACGGAGAAGCTCCTAGTCCGGGGGAACACTGACGAGAAATGAAATATCAAAATATCAGATAATTGAGTCCATCAGGAAACATTAAAACACAAAAATCATTCAGAATGTTGAAAAGGTCATCTAAAATCTGTCTGTAAATATATGAATCATTATTTGGCTAGACATCTGGTCAATTTTATCTCCACTTCCATTTTGCTTAAAAGAGAAATAAATAATCCTGCTTCTCAGTAAGAGACATTGAGATATTTGGCTAAACACTACAAAAAACAGCCAGATAAAGATATTTAAGATAGTAATTTACATTAAATGCAGGTTCAGAATCTCTGGAAATTCAACAAGGAGAAGAAATAGAGAATTTGTGACTAACAGTTTTAGTTTATTTTTTTAAATCAATTTAAGGATCCCCGTTCTTAGATTTAAGTAAGTATATTCCAAACTGCTCCTTGCAGCATAATTACTAAAGATATTATTTAATTGTTCCTTTAAAAAGGAGGGGAGCAAGTTTACTGTGAAAAATATTTTAGAAATACTCAACATTACATTTTTTTTCTATATAAATTAGTAATGCATATTAGCATACTGCAGGCTCTGAATAGTCCTACAGGAGAGAAAACTTCACCTTTGTAACTTAGCATGACCTAGTAGTACTAAAAATATTTGACACATATTTCTATTTCTTTGGGGAGAACACTAATAACAGCCTGTAGAAAAGTTAAAAAATACAGTTTAGAAAAAAATAAACAAAAGCAAGTTAAACAACACTCAGCCCTTACATAAGAAGTATGATTTTAAAACAACATTTTGTTATATTTTCATACTGACAAATACTTCCAAGGTCTTTGAAAATCATAAATTTAAGCACTGTGTGAAATATTTATAGCAAATAAAAAATTCACAGAAAGTAAATCAAACTAAAATTTAATAAATATTATTCTCTATAGTTTATTTTTTAACTTTGCATACTAGGGCTTGGAATAGGAATGTTTTATAAACTATATTAATATCAATGTGTTATATACATCTAGGAACTGGCTAAGGGGCAGAATTAAAACAAAAGTAAACAACAAAAAATTAAACTAAATAAGTGATCTGGCAAAGGTGAATTAGGCAATGATGACCTTGAATATAATTGTTTCATCTTATAAAAAAGAAAGTAGTCATGAGGCAAAAATATATCTTATATTCATAGGACTGTGAGTAATGGTGTATGTTTACACATTTAATTTGACTAATGTATATTATAGAAGTGCTATAAGAGGAAAGAAAAACTAAAAACTGAGCATCTAGAAAAACAGAATGTATATATTACACTCATTATTTACTCTGATACTACTAATGTTTATTATATGAAAATGTATTTGTCTATAAAAGCAAGAAATTTAATATTTTTATTCTAAAATTCAGGATTATGCAAGAAGAAATTACAGAAAAAAGTGCTAAGAAAATAAAAGTAGCATTATTTAAAAGATGTACAATTATCTATCAAGGAAACGTAAAAGTATTACTTAAAAATTAGTATAATGAGGCGGAGCAAACATCGCTCTATAGACAGAAACACCACGCCATCCCTCCACAGCAAAGATCTGAAAAACTAAGTAAAACAGAGGCATACATGTATCCTGGAACCCTAAGTGTCAAATGAAGAAATAAAGAACTCAACCAAACACCAGATGGAATAAGAAACTGACAGAGAATAGAGAGTGAAGAGAGATACGGAGTGGAGGTCCCCTATCAGCTAACGCAGCACGGATTCACCATCCTAGACTCCTGTCAGAGATCAGTGGACAGGGAGTACGGGAAAGGAGCTTCATGGAGCTCCCAGCAGGACACAGAGCACTTGGTAACCAGCAATACACGCTTTCCCACCCCTAATCTTCTTCACCCTGCTTGGCCTCCGCCACTTCCTGGCAGGCCATGGTCGCTTGGCTGGAGAGGCGCCAGCTCCATGTCACTTGGATTTGCCCCACCCACACCAGCCAGCTCCTTCAGTGCCATTTCTTTGTTGCTGTTCTTGCTTTTTCTGGCTTCTTTTGGTTTCTTCCCGCTTTGTCACTTCCTTCCCTTGTTTTCTCTCAAACACCAGGCTCCGTGTGCCATCTCTGCTTCTTCTTGACAGGCTGTGAAACACCATTCAGCTGGGGAACCGCTTCCCCAGCCCATGGTCTCACACCAGTGGGAGCCCAGGAGCCTTTTTTTTTTTTTTTCATTTTCTTTCTTCCTTTTGGTTTGTCTTCATTTCTCCGTTTCTCATCTCTCCCTACTTACCTTCTTTTCTTCTCTCCTGAATACATGATGCTGTGTGCCATCTCTGCCCCTTCTTGATGGGTCATGCCACACAGCTTGGGAGCCATTTCCCAGGTCTCCCCTGCCACACCAGTGGGATCCCTGGGGGCTATTTTTTTTTTCCTTTTTCCTTTTTGTTTTTCTTCATTTCTCAGTTTCTCATCTCTCTCTACTTTCCTTCTTTTTCTGTCTCTTGAATACCTGCTGCTGTGTGCCATCTCTGCCCCTTCTAGACGGGCTCTGCTCCGAAGCCTGGGAGCCACGTCCTCGGTCGCCAGTGGGATACCTGGGGGCATTTCTTTTTTTTTTCTCTTTTTCTATTTTCTTTTTTGTTTTTCTTCATTTCTCAGTTTCTCGTCTCTCTCTACTATCCTTCTTTTACTATCTCCTGAATACCTGGCACTGTATATCTCTGCCCCTTCTAGATGGGCTGTGCAGTGCCTAGTGACTTGGAATCCACTTCCCTGGTCTGCGCCACCAAGCCAGCATGCTCCCTTGGGGATTTTCTTTTCTTTTCTCAATTTCCTGTCTCTCTACTATCCTTCCCATCTTTTCTCCTCAACATCTGGTGCCATATGCCATCTCTTCTCCTTCTAGATAGGCTGTGCAGTGCCTAGAAGCTTGGGAGCCACTTCCCCGGTCTGCACCACCACACCAGTGGGCCCCCTTGGGGTTTTTTCCCTCTTTTTTCTTTGCTTGGTTTCTTGTCTGTTGCTACCATCCTTCCCTTCTTTTTTCCTGAACACCTGGTGATGTATACCATCTCTGCTCCTTCTAGACCAGCCGTGAAGTTCCACACAGCTGGGGAAACACTTCCCCAATCCATGCAACCACACAAGTGGGCTCCCTCAGAGCATCTTTTTTTTCTCCTTTTTCTTTCTCTCTTATTTATCGACTTCTTGTCTCCCTCTATCTTCCTTCCTTACCCATCTCCTGAACACCTGGCATCGTGTGGTGTGCCATATCCACTCCTTCTTGATGGGCTGTACAGTGCCACATGACTGGAGACTCACTTCCAGAGAGCCCCCTTGGGACTTTTTTTTCTTCTTTACTTTATTTCTTCTTTGTTTCTCGGTTACTTGTCTCTCTATACCTTCTTTTCTTACCTTTCTCTGAATACCTGGTGCCGTGTGCCATCTCTGCTCCTTCTTGACAGATTGTGCAGCACCAAACAGCTGGTCACCCGCTTCTGGTGGGCTTCCTTGAGGTATTTTTTTTCTTTCCTCTTTCTTCTTTTTCTTTCTCAGTTTCTTTTCTCTCTCTACCTCCCTTCCTCCCAGCCTCCTGACTTTCTTTTTATCTCAGTTGCTTGTTTCTCTGTACATTCCTTACATTCCTCTTCCCTGACCACCTAGCCACTTATGCCTTTCTCTCTCCTTTTTTTTTAACCGAGTTTCTAATCTCTCTCTCTCTCTTCCTTCCTTTCCTTTCTCCCATCCATCCAGCTGTGTATGTCGTATCTGTCCCTTCTTGACAGGTTGTACCTCACTGCCTGGCTAGAAAGTCACCAGCACCAGCACATGGCTTCCCTGGGTCTGCACCACTCCAATGGCAGTCTCCCTCTGCACTTTTATTTTGGCTCCTGTTTCTCTCTCCTATTCTTTCCCATACTCACTTAGCTCCACACAGCACAACCTCCCCACTCCCTCCTACTTATCTGCTCTGTAAGCTGAACATCGTACCCCCAAGTAGCACAGGCACAGTAACCAGAACCTGCCCTCCACTGACACCTCGTCCCACCCTGTCAGCCCCAGTACGTGCCATAAACGACCTATCCCAGACCCTCCCCTTCAGCAGAACATGCTGTGCTGAACCATAGTTGAGCAACTGGCCCTGCCCACTAGACAAGGAGGTTAGAAGTACTGTGCCTACAAAGGCGCAAACAACAAAGAACGCACAGCTCATCTGCTCAGACATGACCAAACAAAACAATAAAGCAGGATTAAACAAACAAATCTACAATCAAAAAATGAAGAAAACAACTACTAAATGTCACGAAGACAGCAGACAATATCAATATATATAAAAAATGGTACAGTATGGTTCCAGTAGGCAGCCAAAATAAAATACCAGATGACCATCCAGTAGGAGAAAAAGGCAATGGAACTACCTGGTCGGGAATTCAAATCTCTAATATTCAGAGCTATACAAGAGTTGAAGAAAAAAGCAGGCAAAGATGAGGAAAAAATAGACTAATTCATGGAAAAGGCAGACAAAATCTTGGAAAAGACAGACAAAACAAGGAAGAATTCAGGAAAATAATACAGGAACAAAATACCAAAATAAATTCACAAAAAGAAATCATACAAAAACAGCAATTACATATCCAAAAGATAAAAAACAAGATTTCAGAAATGGACAGTGTCACAGAAGTTCTGAGGAACAGGTTTGAAACAAACAGGATCAGGGAAACTGAAGACAAATACTTGGGTACCACTTTGATTGAGGAAATATCAGTAAAAAGAACAAAGAAAAGGGAAGAAACCCTGAGAATGTTGTGGGATACAATCAAAAGCAAAAATTTTCGAGTGATCAGAGTTCCAGAATAGGGGAGAAAATGGAAAATACAGAGAGGACCACTGAAGAATTGCTGACAAAAATTTCCCTAATATCTTGAAAGATGAAAAGCTGACCATCCAAGAAGGTCAACAAACCCCATATAGGATAGATTCCAAAAGAAAATCACCAAGGCATATCATAATCACACTCGTTAAACCAAAGACAAAGATAGAATCCTGAGAGCAGCTCAAGAAAAATGAAAAGTCAGATACACGGGAAACAATAAAACTAATCTCTGATTACTTGGTAGAAACCATGCAGGCGAGAAGGCAATGGGATGGCATATATAAAACCTTGACAGAAAAAAATTGCCAACCAAGAATAATATATCCTGCAAAACTCTTGTTCAAATATGATGGTGAAATTAGGACACTTCCAGATAAACAGAAATTAAGGGAATATGTAAAAATCAAAACAAACTTATAAGAATTATTAAAGGGAGTCCTTTGTTTTGAGAACATACAACATCAGACGACAGCTAGAATCTAGGACGCAAAACCACACCAGCCAGATATCAACCTAGAAAATGAACTCTCAAGGATTAGTCAAAACTAAAATATTTACAACAGGGAACCAGAGAACTTAATCTGTAAATGACAACAAAGTCAGAACAATAAAAAAGAGAATAAATGGTATAGGTATAGAACTTTCTAAAGGAGAGGAAGACAAGGCAAAACCAGATAATAAAAGACTGGTTAAAACTTAGGAAGAGAAGGGTAAATTTCAAGGTAACCACAAAGAAAGGTAACAAACGTACTCATCAAAATAAAGAAGAAAAACATGAAAACTCAGTGAACACAAAATCTACAAAAACAAAAGAAATGAAAAAAAATCCATAAACAAAAGGAATTCAGTGCAAAGAAACAAAGAAAATGTCAGCACCACAAAAAAGCACCACAAAATGACACCAATAAACTCACATCTATCAATAATTACAATGAATGCAAATGGCCTAAATGCACCCATAAAGAGACAGAGAGTGACAGAATGGATTAAAAAAAACAGGATCCATCAATATGCTGTCTACAAGAGACACACCTTAGAAACAAAGGCATAAATTTATTAAAAATTAAAGGATAAAAAAAATATATCAAGCAAACAGCTACCAAAAAAGAGCAGGATTGGCAATACTAATCTCAGATAAAGTAGACTTTAAAACAAAATCCAGCATAAAAGACAAAGAAGGACACTTTATAGTGATTATATGGACAATCCGTCATGAAGACATAAACATAATAACCATCTACAAATCCAACAACAGTGCTACAAAATACATAAAACAAACTCTAACAGCACTGAAAAGAGAAATTGACAGTTCCACAATAATAGTAGGAGACTTCAACACACCACTCTCGGTAAAGGACAAAACATACAGAAAGAAACCCAACAAAGATACAGAAGACCTAAAGGGCACAATCAGCCAATCTGACCTCATAGACATAAACTGAACACTCCATCCAACTGCTGCAAGTACACATTCTTTTCCAATGTGCATAGAATGTTTTCCAGAATAGACCACATCTTAAGCCACAGAGCAACCCTTAACAAGCTCCAAAGCACTGAAATAATACAAAGTAACTTCTCTGATCCTAACACCAACAAAGTAGAAATTAACAACAGAAAGAGTAAGGAAAAAAAATCAATTACATGGAAACTGAATAACAGCCTACTTAAAAACCACGGGGTAATAGGAGAAATCAAAGTTGGAATAAAACAATTCCTAGCATCAAACGAGAATAAAAATACATCATACCAAAACCTTTAGGACACAGAAAAGGCAGTGCTCAGAGGTCAATTTATAGCAATAGATGCACATATCAAAAAAGAAGAAAGGGGCAAAATCAAAACATTAGCTACACAACTCGAACAAATAGAAAAAGAACAGCAAAAGAAGCCCACAGCCACCAGAGGAAAGGAAATGATAAATATCAGAGAGAAATAATGAAACAGAGAATAGAAAAACAATAGAAAGAATCAACAAAACCAAAAGTGGGTTCTTTGAAACGATCAACAAAATTGACAAACCACTAGCCAAATTGACAAAAGAAAAACAGGAGATGACGGAAATAACCCAACTAAGAAATGAAATGGAGGACGTTACAACAGACCCAACTGAAATAAAAAGAATCATAATAGAGCACTATGAAAAAGTATACTCCAACAAATTTGAAAACCTAGAGGAAATGAACAAATTTCTAGAAACACACTACCTACAAACCTAACACAAAATGATGTTGAAAATCTGAACAGACCCATAACAAGGGAGCAGATTGAAAAGGTAATTAAAAAAAAAAAAACTCCCAACAAAAAAAAGCCCTGGCCCAGAGGGCTTCAGTAGAGAATTCTACCAAAATTTCAGAGAAGAGCTTACATCAGTACTACTCAAAACATTTCAGAACATAGAAAAGGAAGGGATACTTCTGAAATCATTCTATGATGCCAACATAACCCTGATATGAAAACCAGGCAAAGACGCCACAAAAAAAGAATATTACAGACCAATATCTCTCATGAATATAGATGCAAAAATT
>NW_004444128.1:4226997-4233674 GCF_000243295.1 Trichechus manatus latirostris | reverse complement strand
TGAGGTTCCCATGTGTCTCTGCTTGCTTCTCTCTTTTATATCTCAAAAAAGATTGGATTAAGACACTATCTAATCTTGTACACCTCATCAGTAATAACCTCATCACAGTGTTAGAATTTACAACAAATAAGGAGATCACATATAACCTCATCATAATGACAGAGTTTACAACACATAAGGAAATCACATCAGATTACACAATCATACAGTACTGCGAATCATAACCCAGCCAAGCTGACAGATATTTTTAGGGGACACAATTCAATCCATGATACCAGGGATGTAAAAGACCTATACAAAGAAAACTACAAAACACTACTGCAAGAAACCAAAAGAGATCTATATAAATGGAAAAACATACCATGCTCCTGGATAGGTAGACTCGACATTGTGAAAATGACAATTCTGCCCAAAGCAATTTACAAATACAATGCAATCCCAATCCAAATACCAACAACATTCTTTAAAGAGACGGAAAAACTAATCATTAACTTTGTATGGAAAGAGAAGAGGCCTCAGATAAGTAAGCACTATTGAAGAAGAAGAATAAAGTAGGAGGACTCGCACTACCTGACCTCAGAACCTACTATACAGCTACAGTAGTCAAAACAGACTGGTACTGGTACAACAGCAGACACACTGACCAATGGAACAGAATTGAGAACCCAGATGTAATTCCACCCACCTATGGTCACCTGATCTTCAACAAGGGCCCAAAGTCCAACAAATGGGGGAAAAGACAGTCAGTTTAACAAATGGTGCTGGCAAAACTGGATGTCCATCTGCAAAACAATGAAACAGGACCCATACCTCACACCATACACAAAAACTAATTCAAAATGGATGAAAGACCTAAATATAAAGCCAAAAACTATAAAGATCATATAAGCAAAAATAGGATCAATGTTAGAGGCCGTAATACACGACATTAACAGGATACAAACCATAACTAACAACACACAAACTCCAGAAGATTAACTAGATAACTAGGATCTGCTAAAAATTAAACACTTAATGCTCATCAAAAGATTTCACCAAAAGAGTACAAAAGAAAATCTAGAGACTGGGAAAAAGTTTTGGCTATGACAAATCTGACAAAGTGCTAATCTCTAAAATCTACAGGAAAATCCATCACCTCTACAACAAAAAGACAAATAATCCAATTAAAGAATGGGTAAAGGAATTGAACAGACACTTCACCAAAGAAGACATTCAGGTGGCTAACAGACACATGAAGGAATGCTCAAGATCATTAGCTATTAGAGAAATGCAAATCAAAACCACAATGAGATACCATTTCACCCCAGCATTACCGGCAGGAATCAAAAAAACAGAAAATACAAATGTTGGAGAGGCTGCAGAGAGACTGGAACTCTTATGCACTGCTGGTGGGAATGAAAAATGGTACAACCATTTTGGAAAACAATATGGTGCTTCCTTAGAAAGCCAGAAATAGAAATACCATATGATCCAGCAATCCCACTCCTAGGAATATATCCTAGAGAAATAAGAGCCATCACACGAATAGACATATGCACACCCATGTTCATTGCAGTATTGTTCACAACAGCAAAAAGATTAAAACAATCTAGATGCCCATCAACAGATGAATGGATAAACAAACTATGGTACATACACACAATGGAGTACTACACAATGATAAAGAACAATGAGGAATCTGAGGAGCATCTCACAACATAGATGAATCTGGAGGGCATTATACTGAGTGAAATAAGTCCATCGCAAAAGGACAAATATTGTATGAGACCACTACTATAAAAACACATGAAAAGGTTTACACACAAAAAGAAACAATATTTGATGGTTATGGGGGAGGGGAGGGCTGGGGACGGAAAAACACTAAATAGACAGTAGATAAGTGGTAACTTTGGTGAAGGATAAGACAGTACACTATACTGGGGAAGCCAGCATAGCCTGTGCAAGGTAAGGTCATGTAAGCGCCATAGACACATTCAAACTTCCTGAGGGACTGAATTACTGGGCTGACAGTTGTGGGGACTATGGTCTTGGGGAACATCTAGCTCAACTGGGTGGCATAGTTCATAAAGAAAATGTTCTACATTCTACTTTGGTGAGTAGCATCTGGAGTCTTAAAAGCTTGTGAGTGGCTATCTAAGATATACCACTGGTCTCACCCCGTTGGGAGCAAGGGAGGATGAAGAAAACTGAAGAAAACTAAAGACACAAGGGAAAGATTCGTCCAAAGGACTAATGTACCACAACTACCACAGCCTCCACCAGACTGAATCCAGTGCAGCTAGATGGTGCCTGGATACTACCACCCACTGCTCTGACAGGAATCACAATAGAAGGTCCCAGACAGAGCTGAAGAAAAATGTAGAACAAAATTCTAACTCATAAAAAAAAGACCAGACTTACTAACCTGATAGAGACTGGAGAAACCCTGAGAGTATGGTCTCCAGACACCATTTTAGCTCAGTAATGAAGTCACTCCTGAATTTTACCCTTCAGCCAAAGATTAGACAGGCCCATAAAACAAAATGAGACTAAAGGGGCACGCTAGCCCAGGGGCAAGAACTAAAAGTCAAGAGGGGACGAGAAAGCTGGTAATAGGGAACCCAAGTTCAAAAAGAGAGAGTGTTGACATATCCTGGGGTTGGAAACAAATGTCACAAAATAATACGTGTACTAGCTATTTAATGAGAAGCTAGTTTGTTCCACAAACTTTCATCTAAAGTGCAATAAAAAAAGTCTTCTAAAGGTTAACACTATCACAAATTTAAAAAAAAAAATTAGTATAATGAATAGTGAGGAAAATTTTCTAAATAAACAAACATACAAAGTAAAAAGAAATACATTTATCACTACAAAATCAAAATAACTAGAAATAAATATCAACAAATATGGTAGGCCAATGTGAAGAAATTCTGAGTGCCTTCCAGCCTGAGGGGCTCATCTTCCAGCATTATATCAGTCAATGCTCTACTCTTATTCATAAGATTTTCACTGGTTAATTTTTTTCCAGGTCATTCTTCCTAGTCTGTCTTAGTCTGGAAGCTCAGCTGAAACCTGTCTACCATGGGTGACCCTGCTGGTATTTGAATACTGTGGCGTAGCTTCCAGTATCACATCAACACACAAGCCAGCACAGTACAAAAAACTGACAGATGCATGCAGACGAGCTACCTCCTCAAAGTAGAGCCAACCTTAATGACATGGATGAAGCCAAGCTTTTGGGAACTTCATTTGCTGATGCGGCACAACTCAAAATGAGAAGAAACAGTTGCAAATGTCCATTAATAATTGGAATGTGGAATGTACAAAATACCAACCTAGGAAAATTGGAAATCATCAAAAATGAAATGGAACGCATAAAGATGGATATCCTAGGCATCAGTGAGCTGAAATGGACTGGTATTGGCCATTTTGAATGCTGGGAATGACAAATCAAAGAGCAATGGCATTGTATTCATCATCAAAAAGAACATTTCAAGATGTATCCTGAACTACAACACTGTCAGTGATAGGATAATATCCATAGGCCTACAAGGACAACCAGTTAATGCGACTATTACTCAAATTTAGGCATGAACAACTAAAGCCAAAGATGAAGACACTGAAGATTTTTACCAACTTCTGCAATCTGAAATTGGTCATACATGCAATCAAAATGTATTGATAATTACTGGTGATTGAAATGCAAAAGATGAAAACAAAGAAGGATAGGTAGTTGGAAAATATGGCCTTGGTGATAGAAACAATGCTGGAGATTACATGATAGAATTTTGCAAGACAAATGACTTTTTCATTGCAAATACCTTTTGCAACAACATAAACAGAAAGTGTACATGTGGACCTCACCAATGGAATACACAGTAATCAAATCAACTACATCTGTGGAAAGAGACAATGGAAAAGCTCAATATCATCAGTCAGAACAAGGCCAGGAGTGAACTGTGGAACAGACCATTAATTGCTCATATACAAGTTCAATTTGAAGCTGAAGAAAATCAGAAAAAGTCCACAAGAGTCAAAGTGTGGCCTTGAGTATATCACATCTGATTTTGAGACCATCTCAAGAATAGATTTGACACATTGAACACTAATGACTGAAGAGTTATTTAGACTGAACACTAAAGACCAGAGGAGATGTGGAATAACATGAAGAACATCATACACGAAGAAAGCAAAAGGTCATTAAAAAGACAGGAAAGAAAGAAAAGACCAAAATGGATATCAGAAGAGACTCTGCAACTTCCTCTTGAACATCGAGTACCTAAAACAAACAGAAAAAATAATGAAGTAAAAGAGTGGAACGGAAGATTTCAAAGGGCAACTTGAGAAAACAAAGTACGGTATTACAATGATATGTTCAAATACCTGGAGTTAGAAAACCAAAAGAGAAGAATACACTTGGCATTTCTCAAGGTGAAAGAACTGAACAAAAAATTCAAGCCTCAAGTTGCAACAGTAAAGGATTCTATGGGCAAAATAGTGAATGATGCAGGAAGCATTGAAAGAAAATGGAAAGAATACACAGAGTCACTGTACCAAAAAGATTTGCTTGACTTTCAATCATTTCAGGGTGTAGCATATGATCAAGAACCAATGGTAATAAAGGAAGAAATGGTAATGAAGGCAAAAAACAAGACTCCAGGAATTGACGGAATACCAATTAAGATTTTTCAACAAACAGATTTAGCGCTGTAAGTGCTCACTTGTCTATGCCATGAAATTTGGAAGACAGGTACCTGGCCAACTGACTGGAAGAGATCCATATTTGTGCCCATTAGAAAGAAAGGTGATTCTACTGAATGCAGCAATTATTGAACAACATCATTAATATCACACAGAAGTAAAATTTTGCTGAAGATTATTCAAAAGCAGTTGCAGCAATACATCAACAGTGGACTGCCAGAAATTCAAGCTGGATGCAGAAGAGAAAGTGTAAGGAGGGATATCATTGCTAATGTCAGATAGATCTTGGCTGAAAGCAGAGAATACCAGAAAGACGTTTACCTGTGTTTTATTGACTATGCAAATGCATTTGATTGTGTGGATCATAAGAAATTATGGATAACATTGCAAAGAATGGGAATTCCAGAACACTTAATTGTGCTCAGGAGGAATCTGTACATTGACCAAGAGGCCGTTCAAACAGAACAAGGGGATAATGCATAGTTTAAAGTCAGGAAAGGTGTGTGTCAGGGTTGTATCCTTTCACCATACTTATTCAATCTGTGTGCTGAGCAAACAATCAGAGAAGCTAGACTATATGAAAAAGAATGCAGCTTCAAGATTGGTGGAAGACTCGTTAACAACCTGCATTATGCAGATGACACAACCTTGCTTGCTGAAAGCAAACAGAACTTGAAGCATTTACTGATGATCAAAGACCACATCCTTCAGTATGGATTACACCTCAACATAAAGAAAACAAAAATCCTCACAACTGGACCAATAAGCAACATCAAGATAAACAGAGAAAAGATTGAAGTTGTCAAGGATTTTCCATGTCTATGGAAGCAGCAGTCAAGAAATCAAAGGACACATTGCATTGAACAAATCTGCTGCAAAAGACCTCTTTAAAGTGTTAAAAAAGCAAAGACATGATTTTAAGGACTAAGGTGTGCCTGACCAAAGCCACGATTTTAATCACCTCATATGCATGCGAAAGCTGGATGATGAATAAGGAAGACTAAAGAATTGTCTTTGAATTATCGTGTTGGTCAAGAATACTGAATATACCAGGGACTTCCAGAAAAACTACCAAATCTGTCCTGGAAGAGGTACAGCCAGATGCCACCTAGAAGCAAGGATGCTGACACTTCATCTCACATAATTTCAGCATGTTATCAGGAGGAACCAGTCCCTGGAGAAGGATATCATGCTTGGTGAAATAGAGGGTAAGTGAAAAAGAGGAAGACCCTCAAGGAGATGGATTGTAACAGTGGCTGAAACAATGGACTCAAGCATAACAAAGATTAGGATGGTGCAGGACCAGGCAGTGTTTCATTTGGTTGTACATAGGGTCACTATGAGTCGGAACTGAGTTGATGGCACCCAGCAACAATAATGGGGTCACTATGAAATAATGGGGTCACTATGAGCTGGAATTGACTTGACGGCAACGGGTATATATATATAAATGTATACACATGTATGTGTGTGTGTGTATATATATATATAAAATGTATTTTTGGACCCTCTGTTATGTTCCTTTGATCTGTTTATCCTTTCCTAATTCTACATTATCTTGATGACCATAGTATGATAGTGATTCTTAAAATCAAGTATTGTAAGTTTTCTAACTCTGTAGTATTTTAAAGATAGTTTTAGCTCTTCATTCTCATGGTCATATAAACTTAAGAATGATCTTATAATTTTCTTTAAAGAAAAGTCTCCTGGAGTTTTGAGGGGATTGTTTGAATCTACAGATCAATTTTGGCAGAGTTTTGAGTCCTCTTCACCATGAAAATGTTATGAATCTTCATGTAAAGTTTTGAATTTCTGGTGGCAATACTAATATCAGATAAAACAGACTTTAAAAAAAAAAACCACCATAAAGACAAAGAAGGACACTATATAATGATTAAGGGGATGATCCATCATAAAGACATAACCATAATAAACATCTACGCACCCAATGACAGGGCTCCAAAATACATAAACTCTAACAACACTGAAAAGAGAAA
>NW_004444128.1:4182418-4225507 GCF_000243295.1 Trichechus manatus latirostris | reverse complement strand
CATCTATGCAAAACCAATGGCCAACATCATTCTTAAAGGAGAGAGGCTGAAAACATTCCCCTTGAGAACAGGAAGAAATCAAGGACGCCCCTTATCTCCACTCCTATTTAACATTGTGCTGGAAGCCCTAACTAGAGCAATAAGGCAATAAAAAGAAATAAAGGGCATCCAAATAGGTAATGAAGAAGTTAAACTCTCCCTGTCTACAGATGATATGATACTATACATAGAAAACCCTAAAGACTCCATGAGAAACTACTGGAACTAATAGAAAGATTCAGCACAGTAGCAGGATACAAGATAAACACACAAATATCGGTTGGATTCCTATACACCAATGAAGAGAATGATGAAAAGGAAATCAGAAAAAGAATACCATTTATAATAGCCCCTAAAAAAATAAAATACTTAGGAATAAATCTAACCAGGGATGTGAAAGACCTGCACAAAGAAAACTACAAAACACTACTGCAAGAAACCAAAAGAGATCTATATAAATGGAAAAACATACCATGCTCATGGATAGGTAGACTCAACACTGTGAAAATGACAATTCTACCCAAAGCAATCTACAAATACAGTGCAATCCCCATTAAAATACCAACAACATTCTTTAAAGAGACAGAAAAACTAATCATTAACTTTATATGGAAAGGGAAGAAGCCCCGGATAACTAAAGCACTATTGAAGAAGAATAAAGTAGGAGGACTCACACTACCTGACCTCAGAACCTACTATACAGCTACAGTAGTCAAAACAGCCTGGTAGTAGTACAACAACAGATACACTGACCAATGGAACAGAATTGAGAACCCAGATGTAAATCCATCCACCTACGGTCACCTGATCTTCGACAAGGGCCCAAAGTCCATCAACTGGGGAACAGACGGTCTTTTTAACAACTGGTGCTGGCAAAACTAGGTGTCCATCTGCAAAAAAATGAAACAGGACCCATACTTCACACCATATACAAAAACTAATTCAAAATGGATCAAAGACCTAAATATAAAGCCAAAAACTATGAAGTTCATAGAAGAAAAAATAGGATCAATGCTAGAGGCCCTAATACACAGCATTAACAGGATACAAACAATAACCAACAACACACAAACTCCAGAAGATAAGCTAGATAACTGAGATCTTCTAAAAATTAAACACGCTAATCAAAAGACTTCACCAAAAGAGTAAAAAGAGAACCTACAGACTGGGAAAAAAACTTTAGGCACTACAAGTCAGACAAAGGTCTGATCTCTAAAATCTACAAGAAAACCTCTACAACAAAATGACAAATAATCCTATTAAAAAATGGGCAAAGGAAATGAACAGACACTTCACCAAAGAAGACATTCAAGCGGCCAACAGACACATGAGGAAATGCTCGCGATCACTAGCCATTAGAGAAATGCAAATCAAAACCACAATGAGATACCATCGCACCCTGGCCTTATTGGAACGAATCAAAAGAACTGGAAATAACAAATATTGGAGAGGTTGTGGGGAGATGGGAACTCTTAATTCACTGCTGGTGGGAATGCAAAATGATACAACCATTTTGGAAAATGATACCGCGCTTCCTTAGAAAGCTAGAAATAGAAATACCATATGATCCAGCAATCCCACTCCTAGCAATATATCCTAGAGAACTAAGAGCCATCACTTGAACAGACATATGCACACCCATGTTCATGGCAGCATTGTTCACAATAGCAAAAAGATGGAAACAACCTAGATGCCCATCAATAGATGAATGGATAAACAAACTATGGTACATACACCCAATGGAGTATTATGCAATGACAACAAACAATGATGAATCTGTGAAGCATCTCATAACATGGATGAAACTGGAGGACATTATGCTGAGTGAAACAAGTCAATCACAAAAGGACAAATATTGTATGAGACCACTACTGTAAAAATTCATGAAAAAGTTTACACACAAAAAGAAACAATCTTTGATGGTTGCGAGGGATGGAAGGGTTCGGGGGGAAATACTAAACAGACAATAGATAAGTGGTAACTTTGGTGAGGGGTAGGACAGTATACAATACTGGGGAAGCCAGCACAACTTGTACAAGGCAAGGTTATGGAAGCTCCATAGACACATGCAAACTTCCTGAGAGACTGAATTGCTGGACAGAGGGCTGTGGGGAACATGGTCTGAGGGAACATCTAGCACAATTGGCATAACATAGTTTATAAAGAAAATGTTCTACATTCTACCTTGGTGAGTAGCATCTAGGGTCTTAAAAGCCTGTGAGCAGCCATCTAAGATACTCCACTGGTCTCACCCTTTCAGGAGCAAGGGAGAATGAAGAAAACAAGGCACAAGGGAAAGATTAGTCCAAAGAACTAATGTACCACAACTATCATGGCCTCCACCAGACTAAGTCCAGTACAACTAGATGGTGCCCAGCTACCACCACTGACTGCTCTGACAGAGGTCACAACAGAGGGTCCTGGACAGAGCTAAAGAAAAATGTAGAACAAAATTCTAACTCACAAAAAAAGACCAGACTTACTGGCCTGACAAAGACTGGAGAAACCTCGAGAGTATGGCCCCCCAACACATTTTTAGCTCAGTAATGAAGTCACTCCAGAACCTCACCCTTCAGCCAAAGATTAGACAGGCCCATAAAACAAAACAAGACTAATGGGGCACAACAGCCCAAGGACAAAGACTGGAAGGCAGGAGGGGACAGGAAAGCTGCTAATAGGGAACCCAAGGTCAAGAAGGAGAGTGTTGACATATTGTGGGGTTGTTAACCAATGTCATAAAACAATATATATACTGTTTAATGAGAAACTATTCGTTCTGTAAAGCTTTCTCTAAAGTACAATTTAAAAAAGAGAGAAAAAATCATAAACTTAAAAAAAAATTATCATACATAATAATCACCTGGAATCCTGTTAAAATGTAGATTCTGATTCAGTATACCTGGAGTACAAAAAAAATGCAAATTCTCAACAGGGGTTCATACCAGAACAAACCAGTTCGAAGCCCTGCCAAGCACATATCTAGGAAAAAATAGATGCAGTCAGAAGAGTAGAGTGATGTCCCTAGGGCAAGAGTGTGCTTGGAATATTAGAGGAACATCAAAGAGCTCAGTGAAGAAGATGTACAGGAGGAAAGGAGATCCTGAGGTAATGGGAGGTGGGTCATGCAGTTCCTTTTAGACTATTTTAAGAACTCTGGCTTTACTGTGAATGAAATGGGGAGCCATTCAGTGTAGTGTTTTGATCAGATTTGAGTGACATGTTCTGATTTAGGTTTTAAAATATTCATTCTGGCTGCTGTATGGATAATAGACAATGGAATTGCAAAGTAAATAGGCAGCCAAAGTTAGAAGCAAAGAAACCATCTAGGAGGCAATTGCAATAATTTAGAAGAAAGATAATGGTAACTCTAATCTACTGGTAGCAGGAGAGGTAGCATAAATTCAAGTTATTAATATATTTAAAAAGTAAGATTACCATAATTTTCTGAAGGCTTGGATGAAGAGTATGAGAGAAAGAATAATCAAGGAGGACTCCTGGGATTATGGCCTAGCAACTGCAAGAATAGGGTTGCCATTAACTGAGATGTGGAAGAGTGTGGATAGAGCATGTTGGGATTGGGAGGGCAATGGAAATATGATTTCATGTTTGGAAATGCTACCTTTGAGAAGTTATTAGAATTTCAAGCAGTGAGGGTTGATGTTTGATAATCCTTAACACTTTGATTATCTACTGAAGCATTTAACTACTAGATTACATGATGCATGGATAGGAACCAAGAGATGTTTAATTTTCCACGGCACCTAGCACAGAGCATAATATGTTAGACTATGAAAGTAAACTGAATTGCAATTTACCATATCCAGTACCTCTCATCCTAATTATCCACTGTATTTCTAAGCTGTACTAACCAATGGCTATGTAGTTTTATACAAGTTACAAGGATTTTTTTTAATCACCTATAAGGTGCATTGCTAGAAAAACAAAACAGCCTTATAGTATAAAATACACAGGCAAATATCCAGCAGGAGATTTCTGGGAGTGAATATGTTTTGTCTCTCAAGCTTTATTTTAGTAAGTCAGGACAAACCTTTATAACAGTAATGAAAGGAAAATCTTTTGTAGGTTTTTGTTTTGTAAAATTTCTTCTCCATTCTTTGTTGTTCTAAATATAACTCTGTAACCATGCCATAGAAGTTTAACCATGAATTTCTCAGGACTCTATAGAAAATATATTATTGAAGCACATTCATATAAGACTACAAAAGTAGACAAAGCATAGTGCTACTTAAATTACTTCAGCACCTTGTTTCACTTCTTGGCTCCTGGTGAGAACTCTGTAATCCTGAATACAAAAATGGACTAATCATACCACTTGCAAACAAGGAATCAAAGTTAAAATTGTAGTGTGAAGTAAATACCAACATGTTAAATTATAAATCTTTACATGCGTATCAAAATACTCCCTAGACGTTTTTCTCACTCACATACTTCCTTGAAATTCTATCAAACCATATGTATTATCCTCTCCCAATTACACTGTCTCTTGATTCAAAATCTTAAATATCCTAAAGCAAAAATGACAACTCTTTTTTAATCCATTTGAATATTTATTTAAACTGTTATTTTGTCACACTTGGCAACTTGGCAACAAAATGATAATTCTCCCTTAATGATGTAAATTTTTGATCATATCAATTACCTGTTATGTTGCTTATCAGATCAGATGATGTCATGTCTTTTTTTCATAGTCAGATATATATGCCAAAGTGGCTGTTATAGTTGCATGCTCAGGTCTTTCTATTTAATAACTCCTTTCTCCCCATCTTTTATCACAGGAACCAAGTTGAGAGCCGCCCTCTAAGGCTGTACATTAGAGCAAAAGTCCTGTAAATGCCTGTCTGTATTTGCTATTGACAGAGACCTATTAATCTTAGTTACCTACACAGCAAATTTAGATTGGCACAGTACCTAACTTAGGAGGATCTGTTTAGTATAAATATAAAATATTGATGTAAGTATATTTTTAGAAAAAACAAACAACAGACCGCATTGACAAAACAAGTTCCTAAGATATTTTATTTTCTATATGCAGTCAAAAAATAAATATTTGTTAAAAAAAAAACCACATTCATTGTATGTATTTGAAAGCTATGATTTTGAAATTTCAAACCAAATGAAAAAAATCAAATTATAAAACATAGCTATCACGTTTTTATCGATGAAAAGAAAGTATATTTTTGTATATAAGAAGGTAAGAAAAGATATACAAAGAAATGTCAGCAAACATTTTCTCTGGGTTTTGTGGTGTGGTTTTTTTCTTTTTGGTTTTTTAATATGCATTTATGCTTATTTGCATTTTTTGTATTTTTATATTGTAAAAATATTTTTATAATTAAAACAAAAGAATGAGGATAATTATAGCTAGCCAAAAATAATTACTGATGTCAGCAAATATATTTATATATCAAATATTTTAAAATAAAAGGAAAAACGTTATGCTTATTTCTAACAAAAATCATTTTCCATGTCTCTAGTATGTGTCAGTCACTGTGCTAGGTCCAAGGAATATAAACAATAATAAAAGCTCAAAAAAAGGAGCTCACTATCTCCATGTAATTCTATGTAATACCATAGAAGATAGGCTGAGGGCATGAGCAAGATGTTGGAGAGGACTGATGAGGTAGGATTATTCATTACAGCCAATCCAGTGTTTTGACCTGAGCTTTGTGAGAGTATGTTTCAGAATATTCTAGATGGGGAATCTACAAAGACCAAGGAGAAGAAAAGTAGGTGTTCTTTACAGGAATGGTGATTTAAGTTTGATGTGATTAGACTGTCAGACACTAGATTGCTTTGTTTCTTCTAAAATGTGATTCCTAAGCACCATCCAAAAACTAATAAATCAGATACATGGGCATAGATCTTGGGAATGTGCATTTCTAATAAAATCTATACGAGTTTATTCTGCACACAAGTATCAAGAAACCATCAAAGTTTTCTAAGCAAATGAGCACTATACGCCTGTCCATATTGTTTTTTTAAAAATCTGCATCATATGAATTTAAAAAAATTATATAATAAAGGAAAATTTGGAAGTTGGAAGCTCAAGAGATTGTCACAATAGTCCAGGTGAGCAGTAATGAGAACCTGTATTGACATAGGGAACACTTGCCACATTCTGATTTCCAGGTGCTGCGCTGAACTCTGATCTGATAATATTTGGGTACAATGAAAATACAAACCTATAATGTGTAATAATGACTGATTAAAGCATTTCTTAATGGTTTTCTCAAATGTAAAAACTGACACACTGCCTAAAGGCAGCAAAAATGTGAGTTAAGATAAATAAACAAACATTTAATTAATCAGCAATTAATTAAAATCATCTCTTATAGAGAGGAAAACAAGATAGGGAAAGATACAAACACGGAAAGTAAGGGTGTTTTCCCACAATGTAGGACCTCCAGTGTTGATATGTGAGTATGAAAGGGTTGTCTAAATATTCAGGCTGTAACAACTCTTGACAACTTGTAGACACTGTATCTATCTATCTATCTTATCTATCTGTCTATCTATCTATCTATCTATCCATCCATCTACTGTGGCAAGTTAATGCAGATCTTTTACAGATATCTGCTCGTACATAATAGTTATTGTTTCTGTGATGAGGAGGACTTATCAAGTGATTTTATTGAAAACTAAGTTTTGAAATTATACCAGAGGTGGGGCGATCTCTAGATTCTGCTAAACTTGTCAAGATAAAAAAAAAAATGCAGGTTTGTTCAGCTGTCACACAACATTTTAATACTTTTTGCTGAGATGCAAATACCAAAAGTCATGAATAATTTCTATTGGCTGCATGGTTTGAAGTGTTATTATTCTTGAATAAAACTTGGATGAAGAGCAGGAAACAGGACTGAGTTAACCACAATCTCTTTGATCTAACCCACTCTGGACCCTTGTCTGAACTGACTCTATGTGTCTGTCTTCAGATGCAGGCTTGAGGCTGGCACTGCCCACTCCAAAAGCAAACCAGCTCTTATCCATGTCATCTTGGGGCAGGTGCTGAATAATGATTCAAAAATGCTTTCCTCTTCGCACACCCACACAATGGTGTTCTGTCCAGATAGGAAAAGAGAAGAAAGTTTACTGGAAAAGCAATAGCAACGGAGTCAAAGTGGAGGTAAAAGGAAGCCATCAGTAAATCAGCAGATTTGGGCAGGGGATAGGGAAACACTATGAATAAAATATGTATTGCCCTATTCAGTTCACAGTTTACTACTGCATGTACAACGAGCAGGAAAGATACTCAGCCTTTAAGTACTCTCGGAAGTGCTTTCAGAGCTTGGGCAAACTTGCATTTTATGCAAATCAAAGCTATCTCTTTAAAATGTTTCATCATCTTAATTTTCACAAATATTAAGGCAAAAGTCAGGCTGAAGAAAGCATATTCTCTCCAAAGGAAAAGAGGGAGGAATATTAATCTTTTCTTCCTTGTGTAATTATTTTTAGGCAGAAATGACTTCACAGAGTACTTGATAGTCTGTGGTTTTTGAAAAAAAGAGGTGGCCATGAGCACGACGCACAGAAACGTAAAAATCAATTTGAAGGGGCTGAATAGCTTGCTTATTTCTCTAAAGAGAATTCAGCCACAGTTGTTTAGTGAGTAAACATGGATACTTCTCATTGGTGACTGCTTCTTTCTTAATTTACAAGCTTCCCCAAGGGCCTTTATGTAAGAACAGAGAAACTCATTTTAAAAATCTCCTACAAAAATTTAAAAAGGAATATTTGACAAAACATACAGTAAAAAAATATGTGTATATATAGTGCTATACATGCTGCAAAAGTTATACAATATTTAGCTTAAATAAATATGGATAGGTTCTCATTAGTTTAATAAGTTTGGCTCACTGACT
Source organism: Trichechus manatus latirostris (assembly GCF_000243295.1). Lineage (NCBI taxonomy): Eukaryota > Metazoa > Chordata > Mammalia > Sirenia > Trichechidae > Trichechus > Trichechus manatus. The sequence continues at coordinate 4,217,588 of NW_004444128.1, read as the reverse complement.
CACGCATGCATATATTTACCCATCCATCTGTCCATTCATCCATCTACCTATCCATCCATTTTATCATTCAACATGTATTAAGTGCCTATTACTCCCAAATTCTACAAAAATGTATCTAAATTGCAGATGCATAATTAAATTATTCTAGCAGATATTAAACAGTACTTCTTTTTTGAAATTTAATATTTTCCTCAGCGAGTGATATCTATTTTATCTCTAAAATGTATCTCAAATCTATCCACTTCTTTCAATTTCTACTGCCATTACTCTAGACCAAAGTACCAACATCTGTCTCCCATAAGCGCCTGATGATTTTTCTTTTTATTCCTCTTTTTCAGGTACCTCTCTCCATGCCCACCCAGTACCCACATTCTCAGACCCATTCTCTACAAAACAGCCAAAGTGGTAAACATCAGATTTAATTCTGGTTATGTCACTGCTCTACATAACACCATTCATTGCCATCCTATTGCACCTTTTGCACTTGTGAAACCTACAACACAATCTTCTAGAGTTGACTCCTCGTTATTAAGACCTTGTAAACTTTATAAAGGCAGAAGCTTTTATTTGCTTAGTCATCTTCAAATGAGCAGTGCCTTGTACAGTCTAGTATTGATTTTAGATACACAGTCCTTATGTTTTGATTGAATGAATGAAATATGTAAGAGAAACATTATTATTTTCAAATCACAATGCCAGAAGGGTATGCTAACAGGTAGTAAGTGATGGAGTGAGGGTTGAAATTCCAGAATTTATGAGTTGGATTAAGTGGCTGTTTGGAGAAAGAAAGAAGAAATAAAGGTTGTGATCAAATGGCAGTTCGGCTTGCAGGAGATGTGGAAGACTAGTAGAAAAAATTGGGGGAGAGGCAAAATAATAAGTTCAGTTTTATATTTTTGCAAGATATTCAAGTAAAGATGTAAAGTAGATGCTTGAATATGCAAGTGAAGCTCATGGGAAAGATCTCTCACATCCATATGAATGTTATTTGAGGTCATCAGAATGAATACACTTACCTAAGGATAAAATACAAAGAAGGAAGATGGCCCAAGTCCAAAACCCAAACTATAGCATTAACGGAGCAGATAGAAGTGGAGGTGTTATAAGGAATATTGAACATAAGTATCCAGAGAAGTAAGAGGAAAAACTACTAGACTGAGTATGGTGAGAAGAGTGTGTCAAGGAATGACTAGTAATTTATGCTGGGTGTTGATGAATGTCATTCAGGTAAGACAAAGTTGATTCCTCTGGACTTAACAGCATGAGGCCAACAATGACCTTATCATGAACAACTTCTTTGGATTAAGAGAGAAAGGAGAGGAAAGGTTATGTTAATGTTATTGTTTAGATGATGAATATTACAGCATGCTATTTGGAGTGATGTAAGCAAATAGAAGACTGTTGATGCCAGAGAACTGAAGTAGCCAATGAACAAAATGCTTTGGTTATAAAGATTAGATATAAGGGCATTGACTAAAATATATCAGATGCTTAATAAATAGTAGCTCTTAATCTTGTTATCAGAAAGGGGAAATATTAGTGGAATAAGTTTTAAATGACTCATAGTGTTGCTATGCGTCAGAACTGGCAATGGGTTTGGTTTTAGTTTGAAACTTTAAATGCATTTTGTTTGTGGTAAAATGAAACATTGTTCTTTTTTGTTTGTTTCGCTTATCCAAATCATAATAAAACAAACGTGACTACTGGTTTTAGGTCACACAAATTGGGAAATAAGATAGCCATAAAATAGCATTTCACTAACACTCTTCCATCCTCTCTGCCCACAATCTAGTCCGCTACATGTTTCTCCTTAATTGTTCTGAAAATCACAAAAGGATGCTTTATGAGAGCTCCAAGGACCAGATAACTGCCTTCAATACCATATGGTGTCTATTTTCCTTCTTTGCTGTGTCAGAGATGTTGATATCTCTAATCATTACCATCTCCAAAAGGGGGAGCTATGTGACCAGAGTTGCTACCTACCAAGAGCACCACTAATGCCACACTAGCAATGCTCAGGAGTGTAAATCTATGGTTATAATGACTAATGTTGAAATAAATGAAGGCATCACAGTTGGTTCTCTTGTCATTGCCAGCTACCACCATAATTGCTGAATCCATCATTGCTAATCCTGCCACCATGTTTGCCAATGCCTTTTCCAATAACTCTAGTAATATTCCCAAAACGTGTTGTTCTCAGTGTCTCAGAGGTGTTGTAGAGCAGCAATTCACTTAGCTTTTCCTTGCTCTTTCATTATCACCTTCTCACCTAGGAATCAGTTGTGAGTTCAGTGATGCTGGAACTGGGAACATTGTGCTAATCTCAGAATTATCCAACCCTTCCAAATGCTCATCTTCCCATCTCTCATTTTACTTGTAATTTCCTTATTAGTGTTTTCTTCTTCCCTTTCTTCTTCATCATCATCTTCTTCTTCTTCTCTTTTAAATAGGGATATTTTCAGTTCCTTACATAAGTTTTCTTCCAGACCAAACCATTTACACCAGAATTTTTTAGCACATGTGAATAATAAGGTGCAAAGTCTGTAGGTGGTAACACTTAAATAAATCCTAATTTCTTTCCCAAGAGACTGTATCTGTTTCATATTTTTGATTTACAAATATCAACTCTGTTACTTTGAAAAAATACCACTCTTTATAAGCCAATTCTTAAATCGTTGTTTAATATCAATGGATTGTTTCAATGGCTGGATTTTTATTGCACTAAAATAAAACAGCTCAAAGCATGTGAGGCTATTACAACACAAAACCAATCTGTTGCCATCAAGTCAATTCCAACCCACAGTGAACTTATAGGACAGAGTAGAACTGCCCCATAGAGTTTCCAAGGAGTGCCTGGTGGATTTGAACTGCCCACCTTTTGGTTAGCAGCTGTAGCACTTAACCATTACACCACCAGGGTTTCCTACTACAACACAGTGGTTAATTATTTTTCTTTTTGCACCTACATAAAAACAAATAGAACTTGACACATATAAGCTACTTATCCCAATATGTCACAGGCAGATTTTTTAAATCTTCGTTTGAATCACAGGAAGAAAGTGATGGTTTTATTAAAACACTTGTCAGCAAAAATAAAATTGTATTTTATATTTGAGGGTTCAAGCCAAAGACTAGACATACCAAAAACTTTAAAGAATATGCTAGCCTTTCTATGCAAATTATAGTCTAAAGAACAGCAGTTGGTGTCAACTGGGACCATGCTAAAATGCAGACCTCAGGCTGCACCCTAGGCCTATTAAATTAGAATCTGTATTTTAACAAGAACTTCCATGCAGTTTCTATGCACATTAAAGTTTAAGAAGCAATAATCTTAAGTCTAGGTCACAGAGAGAATTATTAGAGCTCACCAGTAGGTAGGTAGCCTGTTCTTTGCAATCCAGGGCTTTAAAATGTATTATTCAGTGAATTTATTTATTCCTTCAATAAATATATTCTCAGTGTCTGTTTACATTGTGATAAAAAAAATTGGTCATAGTCACTGCTCTTATGGAACCTTTAAATTAATGGAGAAAACAGACATTGATGAAAAATATTTCAAAAGGAGAATACACCATGCTATGAAAAAGGAGAATAAACTACAGCAGTGACTCTGAAATTTAAGAATACATAATAGTCACCTAGTAAACTTGATAAAACACAGATTAGGAGACTAAGACAACGTTTGGAAAGTCCAGTAAATTTTTACTTGGTCTGTATAAGTGGAAGAGTTCTAGGTCAAGTAAACAGAAGAAGTCTAACTTGAATCACCAAAACAGAGAGTCATGATGTATCAATCAATTCCCAGATTTGAGTCAGTTTACAGACACACAACCAGTTGAGTGAAGGGGAGGCTGGATCCCCTTGAGGAAGAACCCCACTACATTGCCAAAAATTTAATCTTTCCATCAGCCTTTCCAAAAGGGATTTACAGCCTTTAACAGGGTGACTTTGTATTGGGGAAAAGGAACATAAAGTTAGATTAGGTTGAATTTATTGATATGAGTCACTAAGTAGAGATTCTGGATTCAAAGTTTTAGTTAGAGGGGTTGGAAAGGGCTCTAACAGTTTGGTTAGTTGGCTGAAACATGGACAAAAGGGTGGTCTACACTAAAGGAAGTTGAAATGCCAGAACTGCCTTTGTATACTGTATAATAATGTATCCAAAGGCTTGGGGATTTTGGAATGTTAGAGTAGATGTACCTGTCAGACCCACCCACCCAGTCTGGAAGCTGCACTGAAACCTGTTCAGCATCATAGCAACATGCCAGCCTCCACTGACAGAAGGGTATGGCTGCACCATAAGGGGCATTGCCCAGGAATCGAGCCTGCCTCTCCTACATGGAAGGCCAGAATTTTCCCACTGAACCATCACTGCCTCCTAAAGTGTTAAGAGGACAACAAATGACAACATGATAAAATTTATTCAGGCAGGATAATGCTGAGTGCTGTCAAGTTGATTTCAACTCATAGTGACCCCGTGTGACAGAGTAGAACTACCCCATAGAGTTTTCTAGGCTGTAATCTTTCTGGAAGCAGATGGCTAGGTCTTTCTCCCACAGAGCCACTGGGTGGGTTCCAACTTCCAATTTTTGGGTTAGCTGCTGAGCACTTAACAGTTGTCCCTCCAGGGCTCGTTTTGGGCAGGATAGATCTAAGGTAAGAGAAAAATCAGGAGCTTAAGGTGAATTCCAAGGAGAGATAGTGATTCAGTGAAAGAGAATCAAAATTATTGACTGCTGATTAGAATTCAAATATGAACTGAGTAGTGAATCCTGCCATTTGGATTTAGCAATAGGGAGTCACTGTTGATCTACTTTGGAAAGAAAGCAAGGGCTGGAAATCTGATTGAAAAAGTATGTAGGACTTAGGGCAGGAAATGGTGAATAGTGGTAGTATGCAACTTAGTAAAGAACTTCTGTTGTGAAACAAAGGTGAAATTAGGGCTGTAACTTGAGGTAAATGTGGGGTCAATGGAAGGATTTTCCTTCTCTTTTCAAAAGAGACAATTAAATACATTTAAAAAATAATTAAGCAGCAGACTTCCATTGAAGGAATTTGTCACAGAGTTAATGCTTCTTAGGTATAGGGAATTAAAGACAGAGGGATTGTATGAAATATATTAAAAAGAACTAAACTGCAAGAACAGAACAGTCTTAAGAACTTACTATTCCAGCAACACAAATTATTTTTCTAGGAATACATAATGTAATATTTTATAATTCTGTAAAAGCTAGCATAGGTCTCCTTTATTATGTATTACATTAGAACGATCTCATTTCACAAATGGAAAAATTATAAATCTCTATTAGATATCCAATCTTTAGAGTGAGTCATTGGTGTTAATAAATATATCAGACACTGCATGCATTTTATAAAATTCAATAACTATATTCATTGGCTTTTTAAACAAATCACTTCATTTTTAAAGAAGTTCTCCAAAACTCTTCCATTGAAATCTAAAAGGTAGCAATGCTTACAAAACACATTACTGATTCTGTATCTAATAAATATTTTACTTTCTGGTGCTAAACTTGGAATTTTTATGCTAAACATGATCTTCTATGTATCCCAGGTACGGTAGATGACAAGGACAAAATAACAAAACAAAAAATCACAAAAGGAAATAACTTCTTTTCTTTAAGATATAGTTTATGCAAATGATTAAAAATAAAAACACAATCATGAGTTCAATTTGACAGATAATGTGACACCATCTGTTAGAAATACAAAAGAGGAAGATTAGCATACATTATTTACTTCCACAAGGGTTGCATTTCCTAGTGTGATCTGATATATTTGGCTCAGCAAAATGTTTAAAAAGCATTTTATAAATATTTAAACATTAGATCTACTAAATTTAAAAAAAAGCCTACACTAAATAATGACTTTAGTACCAGCTAAAGCTAAAGAATAGTTAGTCTTACATGTCTTAACAAACTACAAAACATATATAGCATTAGTACATGTAATATTCAAGATAAAGTATCGTGAACAAAGAAAGAAATTATAAAAGTATCAAAACTTCCTGAGATGCTGGTACAGAGCCAAAACCAAATCCATTGCCATCAAGTCGATTCTGACTCAAAGCGATCCTATAGGACAAAGTAGAACTGCCCCACAGGGTTTCCAAGGCTGTAAATATTTAGGGGAGCAGACTACCACATCTTTCTCCCATGAAGCGGCTGGTGGGTTAGAACCCAGACCTATCAGTTAGCAACCCAGTGCTCAACCACTCCGTCAGAATAGGGTGCAAAATGTAGTGGCTAAGAACATAGCTCTTGATGTCAGGCAGGCCTGTGCTCAGAGTCATGGCTCCACACTAAATGTCTGATCTTAGGCAAATAATACCTCCCATAACATCCTTTCTTCATCTATAAAGTGGATCATTAATAGTTGTACCTATTTCATAACTCTCCTTTGAGAATATTACAGCATAATATAGATGAAGTGTTTGGTGTAGTGCATAGAATATAAAAATATATCGTTATTATCTTTAATTGTTATATTATAACAATTATTGTTGTAATTTTAATTAGAGCACTCAGTTTTTGCAAACAAATAGATATTTATTATACTAACGGCACTTAAACATTTAGAAAAAATATGAGGAAGAGAATAATTGTTAGAATAATTGGGTATAATGGGTTTCTATAGTTTATTCACTAATAACTAATTTGTTGCCATGGCTCCAAAAGTCAAGAAGTAGACAATTATCTATAACCATAACTAAAAGAACCATCAGCATTTAAATTTATTTTTCTTGTGGCACCCAATAGTTTGCTAATAATCTCCTAAGATTAATATCAAATCCTGAAATTAAGAGGCAAAGCAATTTCACGAGGTAAAAACTGAAACTCAGAGAATATAAATGGATAATTCTAGATCACTCAAGTAATTACAGGCATAGTCAAGCTTAAAACTTAAGACCAGTCGAATTGCAAACCAGTGTTTATGTATGACATTATGCTTGACTTATTTTTTTTAAATTAATTCACAAATATTTATTCAGAACCTACCACGGGTACACAACACCTTATCTAAAATCCTTGAGGCCAGATGTATCTTGGAATTCAGGATTTTTTTGATACATTTCCATATAGCTTACATTTTCTGATGCCCCCTTTGTTGTTGTTATGTTGTTAGGTGCCATAGAGTCAGTTATAACTCATAGTGACCCTATGTACAACAGAACAGAACACTGCCTGGTCCTGCGCCATACTCATAATAGTTGTTATACTTGAGCCCATTGTTGCAGCCACTGTGTCAATCCATCTCATTGAAGGTCTTCCTCTTTTACGCTGACCCTGTACTTTACCAAGCATGATGTCCTTCTTCAGGGACTGATCCCTCTTGATAACATGTACAAACTATGTGAGATGAAGTCTTGCCATCCTTGCTTCTAAGGAGCATTCTGGCTGTACTCCTTCCAAGACAGATTTGTTCATTCTTTTGGCAGTCCATGGTATATTGAACATTCTTCGCCAACACCATAATTCAAAGGCATCAATTCTTCTTCGGGCTTCCTTATTCATTGTCCAGCTTTCACATGCATATGAGGCAATTGAAAACACCATGGCTTGATTCAGGTGCACCTTAGTCTTCAAGGTGACATCTTTGTTTTTTAAGACTTTAAAAAGGTCTTTTGCAGCAGATTTGTTCAATGCAATGAATCATTCGATTTCTGGACTACTGCTTCTGTGGGTGTTGATTGTAGATCCAAGTAAAATGAAATCCTTGACAACTTCAATCTTTTCTCCAATCACCAGTAATTATCAATGCATCCTAATTGCATGTTCAATCAATTTCAGACTGCAGAAGTTGGTAAAAATCTTCAATTTCTTCGTCTTTGGCCTTACTGGTTGGTTCGTAAATTTGAATAACAGTGGTATTAACCGGTCTTCATTGTAAGTGTATGGATATTATCCTATCACTGACAGCATTGTACTCCAGGATAGATCTTGAAAAGTTCTTTTTGACAATGAATGCAATGCCATTCCTCGTCAAGCTGTCATTCCTAGCATAGCGGAACATATGACTGTCCAAAATGGCCAATACCAGTCCATTTCAGTTCACTAGTGCCTAGGACATTGATGTTTATGCATTCTATTTCATCTTTGATGATTTCCAATTTTCCTAGATTCATACTTCATACATTTCACCTTCCAATTATTAATAGATGTTTGCAGTTGTTTCTTCTCCTCGAGTCGTGCCACATCAGCAGATAAATGTTTCGAAATCTTGACTCCATCCATGTCATGAAGACCGACTCTACTTTGAGGAACCAGCTCTTCCCCAGTTGTCTTTTGAGCACCTTCCAACCTGAGGGGCTCATCTTCCGGCACTATATCAGGCAATGTTCCACTGCTATTCATAAGGTTTTCACTGGTTAATTCGTTTCAGAAGTAGACTACCAGGTCCTTCTTCCTAGTGTATCTTAGCCTGGAAGCTCAGCTGAAACCTGTCTGCCATGGGTGATCCTGCCGGTATTTGAATACAGTTGGCATAGTTTCCAGCATCACAGCAACCCATAAGACCCCACAGTATGAAAAACTAACAGAGGCGTGAGGTATGCCCCCTTTAGGATCTGGCATAGTGCCTTTTATGCAAAAGCATTAATATTCCTGCAGTGAAACATATGAATATTCACACTGAATGGGATAAGACTAGAAAATAGCCACACATCAGTTTACTTAAAATTTGGTCATCAAATGATTTATAAAATATATATAAATATATATATATATTTATAACTTTTGAGCCTTGAATTGCAGCCAAAGGAGTATGAATACTAAATAGTTTCTCTGCAATTATTACACATTGTGCTAATTGTTGAAAGATAACAAACTTTAGTGATACTAACAACTCCATATAGAAATACTAACAGACAATATTGAGCATCAGTTATATTTAAAGCATTTCCCATACATTAACATAGAACAGTTAAGAAAACGGAGGGTTACTACAATAACTTCCCTTCTGGCCTCTCTGTCTTTTATTTTTAATATTTCAAATTAATACTTTATATTGTAGTATTCCTCTTCCTGATAATTAAATTCTTCTATAATTCTTTTACCTAAAATATGTCAACTTTTTCCTATAGTCTGTCTGACGTGTAAAATCATTTTAGCAAGACAAGGCTCAGTTTTATTACCTGGCTCTCTGTCAAGCCCAACACTTTTCATTGCATCCAACTTTCTCTAAAATCCAGAGATGTTCAAATTTTATTTTTTCTTAAAATTTTTGGCCAATTTTAATCTCTCTGTCTTTATATATATCACAGGTATATGTATAGATGGATCTAAAAGTAAAGAATGAATTTTTGAAAGACAGAAGGCTATTATTAATTCAAATATAAACCAGAGTGAGGGAAATGACAAAAAAAGATACAATAAGTTCGAGAGATTGTTAAATAATTGAGCGTGAGATTTGTGGAAGAGGGAATAGTAATGACTCAAATATTTAAGCTTGAATAACTACAGTAAAATACTAGGATATAGTAGACTCATTGTAATGTATTTATAACAATAGTTTCATTTCTGATAACTGTCCAGCATTAAGTTTATGTCCAGCATTAAGCCTCACCCATATCTAGTTTTGTTGTTGTTAGTAGGTGCCGTTAAGTTGGTTCAGACTCATGGCAATCCGATGTAAAACAGAATGAAACACTGCTTGGTCCTGCGCCATCCTCACAATCATCGCTATGGTTGAGCGCATCGTTGCAGCCACTGTGTCAATACATCTCATTGACAGTCTTCCTCTTTTTCACTGAACTTCTACTTTACCAAGCATGATATCCCTCTCCAGGGACCGGTCATTCCTGATAATACGTCTGAAGTACTTGAGATGAAGTCTCATCATTCTTGCTTCTAAGGAGCATTCTGGCTGGACTCCTTCCAAGATAGATTTCTTTGTTCTTCTGGAAGTCCATGGTATATTCAATATTCTTCGCCTATACCATAATTCAAATGCATCAAGTATCTTCAGTCTTCCTTACTCATTGTCCAGCTTTCACATGCATATGAAGTGATTGAAAACACCATGTCTTGGGTCGGGTGCACCTTAGTCCTCAAAGTGACATCTTTGCTTTTTAACACTTTAAAAGAGATTTTTTGCAGCCCATTTGCCCAATGCAGTACTTCATTTGATTGCTGCTTGCATGGGCGTTGATTGTGGATGCAACTAAAATGACATCCTTGACAACTACAATCTTTTCTCCGTTTATTATGATGTCACTTATTGGCCCAGTTGTGAGGATTTCTGTTTTCCTTATGTTGCGGTATAATTCATACTAAAGGCTATAGTGTTTGATTTGCATCAGTAAGTGCTTCAAGTTCTCTTCACTTTTAGTAAGCAAGGTTGTGTCATCTGATATCACAGGTTAATGGGTCTTCCTCCAATCCTGATGCTGCGTTCTTCTTCATATAGTCTAGCTTCTCAGATTTTTTGCTCAGGATACAGAATGAATAAGCACGCTGAAAGTACACAACCCTAATGCACACCTTTCCTGATTTTAAGCCATGTAGTATCACCTTTTCTGTTCAAAGGACTGCCTCTTGGGCTATGTACAGGTTCCCCATAACCACAATTCGGTGTTTTGGAATTCCCATTCTTTACAATATTATTCATAATTTTTCATGATCCACACAGTCAAATGCCTTTGCATAGTCAATAAAACATAGGTAAACCTCTTTCTGATATCCTCTTCTTGCAGCTAAGATCCATCTGACATCAGCAGTGATCTCCCTCCTTCCACATCCTCTTCTGGATCCAGCTTGAATTTCTGGTAGTTCCCTGTCAATGTACTGCTGCAACTGTTTTTGAATTATCTTCAGGAAAATTTTACTTGCATATGATATTAATGATATTGTTTGATACTTTCCACATTCTGTAGGATCACCTTTCTTTGGAATGGGCAGGGATAAGGATCTCTTCCAGTCGGTTGGGCAGGTATGTAAATTTCTTGGCATAGATGAGTGCTTCCAGCATTGCCTCTGTTTGTTGAAACATCTCAGTTGGTATTCTGTCCATTCCTGGAGGCTTGTTTTTCACCAATGCCTTCAGTGTAGTTGCACTGAAGGCATACTTAATTTCACCCATACCTAATTTGGATAATTACATGATGGGAATATGGACTTTTAAACTGACATTATTTAGATCAAATTATGGACTTTGAGTTAATGTAATGGATTGAGACTTTTGGTTGCCTTGGGATGGTTGGATGTTGTGATGGTTAAGGCTGTTTGTCAACTTGGCTGGGCAATAATTCTTAGCGGTTTGGCAGTCGTATAATGTTGTGATCACTTCCATGATGGGATCTGCTATGAGTAGCCAATCAGTTGAAAGGGAGTTTACTTAGGTGTGTGGCCAGCGGCAAATATAAGTGAACATCTGGCAAGGCTCGTGGGCTTTTGTTCGCAGTATATCCTGAAGCTGGCTCCTGTTTGTCTGACCTCTGGTTCTTGGGACTTGAGCTAGCAGCTTACCTGCAGTCTTGCCTGCCGATCTTGGGATTTATCAATCTTCCCAGCCTGTGAGCAAGAGCAAGCCCTGCTCGCTGACCTGCCAATCTTGGGTTCACCAGCCGCTGTGGCTACGTAAATCAGGGAAGCCTCTATCCTGATGCATGGACTTGGGACTCTCCAGCTTCTACAACCACGTAAGCCATTTCCTTAATATAAATCTCTCTCTGTATTTATACATTCTACTGGTTTTGCTTCTCTAAAGAACCCAGCCTAAGACATGTATTTTGCATGTGAGATGGATATAACTCTTTCACACCTATCAAGCAGATTGTGGCAGGCAGAATAATAACCCTCAAAAAATGTCCATGTCCTAATAACTGGAATCTGTATATATATTACATACCAAGAGGGAATTAAGATTGCCAATGGAATTAAAATTACTAATCAGATGATCTTGAGTTAAGGAAATTAGGCTGGATTATCCAGATAGGCCCAATGTAACCACAAAGTCCCTTCAAAGATGAAAGAGGGAGGCAGAAGATTCTGTCAGAGTGATACCACATGAGAAAGACTGGATTGGCCATTGATAGTTCTGAAGTTGGAAGGGGACCATGAGCCAAGACATGCAGACACTCATTAGAAGCTCAAAAAGTCAGGGGAACAGATTATCTTTAGAACCTCCAGAAGGAATGCAACCCTCCTGACACCTTGATTTTAGCCCAGTGAGATACATTTTGGACTTCTGACTTACAACTTAAGATAATAAATTGTGTTATTTTAAGCCCCTAAGTTTATGGAAGGGAGCCCTGGTGATGCAATTGTTAAAGGACTTGGCTGCTAACCAAAAGGTCAGCAGTTCAAATCCACCAACTGCTCCACAGGAGAAAGATGTGGCAGTCTGCTTTTGTAAAGATTTACAGCCTTGGAAACCCTATGGGGCAGTCTACTCTGTCTTCTAGTTGCTATGAATTGGAATCAACATGATGGTACTGGGTTTGTTTGTTTTTTATTAAGTTTATGGTAATTTATTACATTAGAAACAGGAAATAAATGCACATGCATTAACAGTTCTTTTTTTTTTTTTTTTTTTTTTGCTGAGTATTATTCCATTGCATGAACGTACAACATTTATTCTATCTCTTGTTGATAGATTCAGATTGCTTCAAGTTTGGGGCTACTGTTAACGAAACTGCTGTACGTAGTCTCATAAAAATCATTTTTTGAACATGATTTATTTTTTCTTCTGTAAATACATTAGAGTAAAATTGCTTAGTCACAGGGTTGTCCACATTTTATTAATTTTATATTTTTTTTCTACTTTCTTAAGATGAAAACTTTGATCATCGATTCAAGATTTCTCTTCTTCATTATAACTTTTAATTCTATGCATTTCTCTATAAACACTGCTTTAGCTGGTTATTACAAATTTTGGTATTCTGTGTTTTCCACTTTCTTCAATTCATATTTTTCTAATTTTCCTTGTCATTTATTTGGCCCATCAGTTGTTTGGAAGTGCATTATTTAATTTCTAAATACTGGCAATATTTCTGATCTATTGTTGTTATTTATTTATAGTTTAATTCCCATAAAAATTGTGGAACAAGCTTTATGATTTTAATCATCTTAAATATGACTCATATGAGCCCTGCTGGCACAATGGTTAAGCTCTCAGCTGCTAACCAAAAGACTGGTGATTCAAATGCACGAGAAAGACCTGGTGATCTACTTCCATAAAAATTACAGCCAAGAAAACCCTAGGGGGCAGTTCTACTCTGTCACATATGGTCACTATGAGTCAGAATGGACTGACAGCACTCAACAGCAACAAATATGGCCCAGCAAATGGTTTATTAAGGTAAGTGTTCTTTATGTATTTGAAAACAATGTGTTTTATGCTGTTGTTGGCTGTAGTATTCTATAATAATCAGTTAGGTCAAGTTGGTTGGTAATTTTGTTCCAGTCTTTTTTATCCTTCCTGATTTATTGTCTACTTTTTCTATCAATTACTGAGAAAGAAATGTTGAAATTTCCCACTTTGTAGATGTGCCTATTTCTCCACTGGTCTATCTATTTTTGGTCTATTTTAAGATGTATACAAACTTAATACATTTATGCCATCATAATTATTTGACTTTTATGCCAATTAAAAATTTCCATTTATCCCTCGTAATATTTTTCTAAAATACATGTTTTCAGCTATACAGCAACTTCAGCCTTCTTATGCATAGTGTTTAAATAGTATGTTTTTTCCATCCTTTTACTTTAACCTATTTATGTTTATATTTAATGTGAATTTCTTTTACACAGCATAGATTAGATCTTGCTTTTTTATCCCACACTAATATTTTCCTCTTAAATGGTTTGTTTAGACCATTTACAGTAATGTAATTATCAGTACAGTAGGATTTAAATCTACCATCTTGCCTCTTGCTTGTTCTTTGTTTTCCATCACCTGAACTCTCTCAATTTGTTTCTTTTTTGTCTTTCCCTGTATTCCATCAAAGACATGTTTGAATATTTTAGTGACTGAATTTTATCTCTGCTTTTGCCTTATTTACTCCAAATCTTTATCTTTTTAGGGGTTGCTCTCGTGGCCCAATAGACATATAGTATGATCCTGGCAGGTCATTCTAAATTTTCTGATATTCACATTAAAAACAGTAAGAATAAAAATGAGAATTCAATTTTAATAATATATTTCATGGAACTCAATTATTTAAAAATTATCTTTTTCAATATGTAATCCATGTAAAATTATTAATAATATATTTTACATTTTTTATATTAAGTGTTTGAAATTTGGTGTGGATTTTACACTTACAGCACTTCTCTATTTGAATGCTAAATTGTTACTGAAAATATTTGGTTTGTACTTCTATTTCATGAATTATAAATACATAGATTAAAATAGAAAATGTAGATTAATATAACCAAGTTTTTTTTGTAAACAGTCATTTTCCAATAACTGAACTGAGTACAAAAAAAAATTATTTTAATACTTTCACCCATTAAAAATAATACTAGTTTTTTTTTTTTTTAAAAAAAGAATTGATTTAACTTTGAGGAAAAAAAGCACTTCAGTTTGAAAGTACACCTATCCAAGTTAAGTAAATAACTCTTGTGTCAACTCAGAATTATTAACATCATATTCAAAGAAGTATTACATACATCAAAAGACAAACTCTAAATTTATCATTACCAATAAAGTATTTTTCATTTCTTTTTGTAGATTTTGCACCATATGTGTGTATGTGTCTAATGCTGTAAATTGTAAGTAAAATCTTCTGCATGTTGATTCATGTTAGAAGAATATGTAAGATTACCTTTCATTTTTTATTCTAAATTTTCAATTTCAACTTATATTTTGCATCTGTCTATTTAGGTGAAAACTAAGCTTTTCCTTTCCTTGAGCTTCAAATTGATCTCATTCATATACAGTGTAGTATTTGTGAAAAAACAAATTCTGCTGTCTTTTTTGTTTTTGTTTTTTTGCTTTTGATTATTAAATATTTGGCAGGCATTGCTTTGATTTCAAGAAAACCTGCAATTGGAATTAACAGTTCAGTAGATCTTTTTAGAAACTTTTCCACGTTCAATGAGACTGCATTGAAGAACACAAAATAATTAAATTCGTTGTCTTCTATGTCTCCTACAAGTTCTATAAACTGTTTATGAGTCATACAATCTGTCATATATACACTGAAGAATTTTCAAAACTGTATGTATGACAATTTTAAGTCTGCTTTAGAAACTAAGTACAAATATTTTCAATATGTATAATACAGTGGAATGAAGCATTGAGGGACATACCAATTATTTAACATTCTAATAAATTTGAAGTTTTGACCTACTATAGCTGGAGCACCATCTGTCAAGAAAAAATTTATTCTCTTATATCTAGCTCAAATTCTTTTTTAAACAGAAATAAAAGATGAAAAGACAATTTGACCACAAATTCAATATTTTAGGCTGCAAAATGACAATATTTCTTTGTAAATTGAGTCTTGATGCAAAATCTGCCCCCCATGTACTATTTCAACAGTGTCTGTTACATCTCATTTAAAGCTAAAGAGAAGTACATGTGTTATTTCAAATGCTTAATCCATTGATCTTTAATTCTCAGAAAGGACTTATAGTCTTCAGATAATTACATGGTGGCCAAACTGAAGATCTATCACTTTGTAAAATATCTTTTTAGTATTCCCTCACCATTTTCAAACAAAATTTTGATAACTGAAATAATAATTTCTTCCTTTTACTATCTAAGAATTGTTTTCTTATAAGAATGCAAGACATTTTTTATCTGGCCAAAGTTACATACTCAGATCCTGTTAAAATTTGTTTAAAATCTTTTTGTTAAATACTTAATTCTATTTGACGCTACTAATTTTGTCAATTATCTTTGGATGTTTGAGAAGAAATATGATTTGCAATATATTTGATTTAAATGTTTCTTAATATTATCCACTTTATCTTACCTCTTTGAAAAGAAAATAGCTTTTCTCATTTTGTACTGCCCAAGCAAATTGAAATAGCCATTCATACAGTAATTTCCAAAGTACTTTCTTCCAGTCTATTTTTTTATTAATGCTTCCATTTGCCTTACTTCCTTTTTAATCTCTTAGTTCTGCACCAGTAGTATTCTTTCATTTTAAATTTTAAAACTTG
Source organism: Trichechus manatus latirostris (assembly GCF_000243295.1). Lineage (NCBI taxonomy): Eukaryota > Metazoa > Chordata > Mammalia > Sirenia > Trichechidae > Trichechus > Trichechus manatus. The sequence goes on along the minus strand of NW_004444128.1, from coordinate 4,201,458 downwards.
TTCATATTTAGTTTTAGAGAGGAAAAAATAATTTAATCATATTATAATTAAAATAATAAGCATTTCACTTTAATAACCAATTACAATTTACATTACTATTGTAAGTCATGCTGTCGGCATAACTATTGAAATAAAGTCATTACAATGATGCAAAAGCAGAGGAAATAAAATTAGTTCAAATAATCAACTTTTGACTATGACTAGATTAGTGTTACGTTTATGTGTAATATTAGATATGATGCATATACCCAACATACACACTATAAAGATATAGATACTACAATAGTATCTTTCATGATGAAATGGTTAGAGTTGTGTTTAACAGGAAAAAAATTACATTGCTTTATTTTATACATTCAATATTACATCAATCTAAAATGAAATAAAATTAAAGTTTTAGTTCCCCAGTCACACTCACTGCATTTCAAGTGCAACGTAGTCACATGTATATAGTGGCTACCATACTGGACTGTGCAGCTCTAGGTTTTAACATCTACATCTTTGACCTATCACAACCTACCTTCAATATTATTTCGCTTCACATAAAATTTAAAGCATTATTCTGCTATCTCCCCTTTCATTTTTTTATGCTATTTGTGGTTATAGATTTGTTTTCTGTATATGTTATAAACCCACAATAAATTTTTTATTATTTTTACTTTAAATAGTAAATTACCTTTTAAAGAGATTTATAATTAGCAAAATTATGATTGTGAGGATGGAACAGGACTGGGCAACATTTAATTCTGTTATACATAAGGTCACTGTAATGGATTGAATTATGTCCCCCCAAAAATGTGTGTATCAGTTTGGCTGGGCCATGATTCCTGGTATTGTGTGATTTTCCTGTATGTTGTAAATCCTGCCTCTATGATGTTAATGAGGGAGGATGGGTAGCAGCTGTCTTAGTAAAGCAGGACTCAATCTACAAGATTGGATTGTGTCCTGAGGCAATCTCTTGAGATATAAAAGAGAGGTGTGAGCAAAGAGACAGGGAGACCTCATACCACCAAGAAAGCAGTGCCAGGAGCAGAGCATGTCCTTTGGACCTGGGTTCCCTGTGTGGAGAAGCTCCTAGTCCAGGGGAAGATTTATGAGAAGCCCAACAGAGAGAGAAAGCCTTCCCCTGGAGCTGACACCCTGAATTTGGACTTTTAGCCTACTTTACTGTGAAGAAATAAATTTCTCTTTGTTAAAGCCGTCCAGTTGTGGTATTTCTGTTATAGCAGCACTAGATGACTAAGACGATCACTATGAGTTGGAGACAACACCATGGCAACTAACAACAACAACAACAAATGAGCAAAATGTATTTTATATTTACTCACATATTCGATATTTCTGGCTGTCTTCTTTCTTTTGTGTGGATCCAAATTTACTTCTCGTATTATTTTTCTTTGGCTTGAATCATTTTAACATTTTAGTTTTTTTTTTTTTTTCCCAAGGAATTATTTCTTTTCTTCTCATTTAAAATGTTTTCATCAGCTTATTGAGATATAATTTACATGCCATAAAATTCACCCATTTTATGTGTACAATTCAACGCTATTGAGTTGTGCAAACATCACCACAAGGTAATCTTAGGACAATTTTTTCAGCCTGAAAATCTTTCATCATTTCCTTTAGTGAGGGTCTTATGAAGACAAATTCTCTTAGCTTTGGTCTGTCAGAGAATTTTTTTTATGTCCTTAGTACTTGAATATTTTTTCTATATATACAATTCTAGGTTATTGGTTTGTTTTTGTTTTGTTTTGTTTCCTTCCTTTAAGTACTTTGAAGATGGAAATTTACTTCTGGCCTTTAATGTTTCTGATAAAATATTAGCAGTCATGTCTTTCTTCTCTGGATGACTTTAAGGTCTTCTATTTATCTATGATTTTTAGTTGTTTTGACTGCAATATACTTAGATATGGTTATCTTTTTATTTACCCTGCCTTGGGTTCACTGAACTTATGGATCTGTAGCTGGGTACCTTCATCCATTTTGGAAATCTGTCTGCCATTATCACATCAAAAGTTTAATCTGTTCCATTTTCTCTCTCTTCTCTTGAGACTTCAATTTTGAGTATGTTAAACAATTTTATATTCTCCAACACATTGTTGACACTTTATTCTTTTACTCTCTTTGTGATTCAATTTGATCTTTTTCTATTGACTTATATTTTGTCGTTTATTGAGCTCATTACTTTTTACTATAGTATTATTATCTCAAACATTTTCTTTAGGATTTTTTTTTTTTTTTGGCCAGTTTATATGTCTATTCTGGAATGCCTCATCTTCTAACCCATGTTGTTTATATATTCCATTAGATTCCTTAACATTTTATCATCATTATTTTAAATTATCTGACAATTCCTAAATTTAGATTCTCTTTTTGCCTACTTTTACTGGCTTTTTCTTAAATATCACTTTTTTTCCCCATAGGTTTTTATTTTGTGCCATATATTTATATAAAAGCCTACTAGAAAATGATGTAAATTATATTTGTTGAGTAAGAGACACACTCCTACTCTGTCACTTCTATTGTCTTTCCTATTAGAAAGCCTAGAATCCCTGGATAGATTCTCTTACTATTCCATCTTTGTTCCTGTTTTTATCGTACAATCCTTAGAATTCGGTAGAAGCTGTTGGATAAAAGTTTTAAAGTAAGTGAAGTCTTGCTGTGTGTCTGTGGCTCCTCTGATCCTAATCTACCATGAAAGTCATCATATGGCCATTAAAAGTTTTTTTTTTAATTTAGGGTAATTGTCCTTACTACAAATTATTGCAAATACCTTCTCTCTCAGTTTCTATCAGGGATGAGGGCACACATACACCTTTTCTCTTTTCATTCTCTGGAGTTGAGTTTATATAGTTCATTTATGTTTTTCTATGTCCTATATGATGGTAAAAATAAATAATAATAAGAGTTATAAATATTTAGCTGATCTGGCTTGCTGTTGTTGTTAGGGCAAGAGGAATATTCTTTCAAACTTTCTATTTCTAAACCAAAAGTATACCCATTTAGCTTTTAATTTCATTTGCTTACTCAGTGTGTTATTGTGTTGACCTTAACATGTGGAAATCTTGAATGTCTAAATTGTGGGTTGTTATCACAGAGATGATTTAGTTTTGCTCTCCACTGTGGGCAAGAGGGCACTATTTACCTGCTTTAATATTCTAGCTAAATTTTGTAATTGCAAGTTTCTCATCCTACTTACAATGCATTCAAAGCTTAGTCTAATAAACAGAAAAGTTTCATACTAGAGGCACATGTGTCAGATGTAAGAATAACGGGGCCAAAATTCATTCCCAGAAAGCAAAAGGTCAAGATGTAAACCATTTGTTCATGGAAAGAATGTGTCAGGATGTAAACAATTTGTGGGGAAAATGTGTTCATGACTGCAATCATGTATAACCGAACCTGCTGGCACTGCTCACCTAGGTGGTAACTCACTCCCTCCTAGCCAAGTGGCCAACATTTATATTTCGAAGAACTTCAAGCTGAAGCTAATCTTATCTATAATCAATCCTTAATCCCCTAGCTTTCCTTTGTTGTCGATGCATACAGACCCCTTCTATGCTTGAATGGTGGAGTGCTTTGTACTTTCACTTACCACTGCCTAGCTTGAGCTGTATTATTCCTCAATAAAACACCTTTCTTTCACACCTAACAGAGTACATGATTTTCTTCTTTGACATTTCTGGTGCCAGAAGCAGGATTTCAAAGGTGCATTATCTTTGATGATCCCCGGGTGTCATGGATTGAATCGTGTCCCCAAAAAATATCTGTCAACTTGGCTTGGCCATGATTCCCAGTATTGTGTGAATTGTCTACCGTTTTGTTATCTGATGTGATTTTCCTATCTGTTGTAAATCCTATCTCTATGACATAATGAGATGGATTAGCGGCAGTTATATTGATGAGATCTACAAGATTAGATTGTGTTTTAAGCCAATCTCTTTTGGATATAAAAGAGAGAAGTGAGCAGAAAGACACGGGGACCTCATATCTCCAAGAAAGCAGCACCAGGAGCAGAGCACATCCTTTGGACCTGAAGTTCATGTGCTCAGATGCTTCCAGATCAAGAGAAGACTGATGACAAGGACCTTCCTCCAGAGATGACAGAGAAAGCCTTCTCTTGGAGTTGATGCCCTGAATTTGTACTTGTAGCCTACTAGACTGTGAGAGAATAAATATCTCTTTGTTAAAGCCATCCACTTGTGGTATTTCTGGTACAGCAGCACTAGATGACTAAGACACCGGGGCATTCGGACATGAGCAAGATACCTGCTGAGCTGCTTTGGGCTCTCCACTTCCACAAATTCTCGAAAATCATTTAAAGTAAAAAACCTCTAAAATCCTAGCTCTGCTCCCTCTCACATTGATGGCTCTTTGAGTTTTATTGTGGATTTGTTTTGATTCTTGAAAGTAAAGGTTTGTTTGTTCTAACTGTTATTATAAAATGGGGAATGCCATGTCTAAAGGACATTTGGAGCCACCTTCTGCAAATACACTCACTACATGAACAAGCATTATGGTCCCTTCTCGTGCATATTCTTGTCTGTCAGGCAAACACTCACTCAAGACAGTTGGGAAAATCAGTGACTACTTTGAGGTTCTTTTGATATCTGTAGGTTAACTTTTCTGCAGAGTAAGTTAGAGAACTGAGGCTCCCAGATTAAACAGTCCCAGTGGGATGCCTATTTTGATTGACATACTGAGGCCTCTAAGCAACAAGACAGTAAAATTGCTGCCCTGAAGGACACTGTCTCTAAATTAACTGAGCAGAATAAAGAATTACAATGTCAAATATCAGCTCCCAGCACTTCTGCTCCCCTGCAGCTGCTACCTCTTTATACCCTTCTTTGCCTTCCTTCCCTTATGATAACACATTCTCTGAACTTCTTTTCTCCCTAGAAAACCAGAAAGTAAACCCTTGCCTAAAATGTCCTTTAAAATTTGCCCCAGCATTGATGCCAAAGATTTCCATTGTATCACTTTTTCCCCATGGACATGCTTAGAATTATGTAGATTGTGAAACATTTTTCTAAACTCTGTGAGGACCCCTACAAATTTTGAAGAATTTAAAATCCTTGTTGAAGCCTACCAGCCTGGGCTCCCTGACTTTCATCAGCTTGTTCACATGATTACTGGCACAGACGAAGCCAAATTATGGCTAAAACTGGCAGAATGGAAAGACTCCAAGGACAGTTTAGCCTTAAATATAGATAAAATGGCCACCAAGCTGCTAGAAGAGTTTCAGGCCATGAGTAAAAAATTGCTACAGGCTATCTCAAAGGTGATTCCTCCTCTAATTGAATGGACAAAAATTCACTGTTGTAAACAAAATAAAAATGAAAGTATTTCTGATTATCAACTTGGCTGCTCCACAAGTTTTCCGACCACTCTGGCATCACTTTGACTGTGCTGGTGACTCCGTGACTTTCAATGTTGTTTTCATATCCTTAAACCTGATATCTCAGCTTTAGAAAAGTGACCTGGATTAGACTGGGAGACAGCTCTTATTATTGAGCTAACCAACTTAGCTTATAAACTTTCCCAGACTCTTAAACCTGAAAAGTTTTCTAATGCTAAGAAATTAATGGCTCTTGAGTTTCAACAATTAAAATCTCCCAGTCAAAAGAAAATTGCAAAATGTTCCAAAGGCACAAAGTCAGGTAATTGTCATTATTGTAAAAAACCTGGCCATTGGAAAAAAGAATGCTATAAGTTAAAAATAAACAAAAGACTGACATGTTGTTGTTAGTTCTTGTTAGGTGCTGTCAAGTTGGTTCCAACTCATAGCTTACCTATGTACAACAGAATGAAACACTGCCTAGTACTAAGCCACCCTCACAATCATTACTATTTTTGAGCCCATTGTTGCAGTCATTGTGTCAATCCATCTATTTGAGGTTCTTCCTCTTTTTTGCTGACCCTCTACCTTACCAGGCATGATGTTCTTCTCCAGGGGCTGGTCCCTCCTGATAACATGTCCAAAGTACGCGAGATGAGAATTCACCATACTCACTTCTGAGGAGCATTCTGGCTGTACTTTTTCAAAAATGGATGTGTTCGTTCTTATGGCAGTCCGTAGTATATTCAATATTCTTCACCAACACCATAATTCAAAGGCATGAACTCTTCTTCAGTCTTTCTTATACATTATCCAGCTTTCGCATGCATATAAGGTGATTGAAAATACCATGGCTTGGGTCAGGCACACTTTAGTCCTCCAAGTGACATCTTTACTTTTTAACACTTTAAAGAGGTCTTTTGCAGCATATTTGTCCAATAAAAAGTCTTTTGATTTCTTGACTTCTGCTTCCATGAGCGTTGATTGTGGATCCAAATAAAATGAAATCCATGACAACTTCAATCTTTTCTGTTTATCATGATGTTGCTTATTAGTCCAGTTATGAAGGTTTTTGTTTTATTTATGTTGAGGTGCAATCCATACTGAAGGCTGGAGTCTTTGATCTTCATCACTAAGTGCTTCAAGTCTTCTTCGCTTTCAGCAATGATATTGCATCATCTGCATATCACAGGTTGTTAATGAGTCTTCCTCCAATCCTAATGCCACATTCTTCTTAATACAGTCCAGCTTCTCAGATTATTTGCTCAGCATAAAGATGGATTAAGTATGGTGAAAGGATACAACCATGACATACATCTTTCCGGATTTTAAACCACTCATTATCCCTTGTTTTGATCAAATGACTGCCTCTTGCTCTACGTACAAGATCCTCATGAACACAATTAAGTGTTCTGGAATTCCTATTCTTTGCAATATTATCCATAATTTGTTATGATCCACACAGTCGAATGTCTTTGCATAGTCAATAAAACACGGGTAAACATCTTTCTGATAGTCTCTGCTTTTAGCCAAGATTCATCTGATATCAGCAATGCTATCCCTCATTCCACGTCCTCTTCTGAATCTGGCTTGAATTTTTAGTACTTCCCTGTTCATGTACTGCTGCAACCATTTTTTAATTTTCTTCAGCAAAATTTTACTTACCTGAAATATTAATGATATTTGTCAATACTTTCCACATTCTGTTGGATCACTTTTCTTTGGAATGGGTACAAATATGGATCTCTTCCAGTCGGTTGGCCAGGTAGCTGTCTTCCAAATTTCTTGGCACAGATGAATGAACATTTCTAGCTTTGCATCTGTTTGTGGTAATGTCTCAATTGGTGTCCCGTCAATTCCTGGAGATTTGTTTTTCACCTATGCCTTCAGTGCAGCTTGAACTTCTTCCTTCAATATCATCGGTTTTTGATCGTATGCTACCTTCTGAAATGGCTGAATGTTGACAACTTCTTTTTGGTACAGTGATTCTATGTATTCCTTCCATTGTCTTTTGATGCTGCCTGCATCATTCAATATTAGGCCCATAGAATGCTTCAATATTGCAACTTGAGGCCTGAATTTTTAATTCAGTTCTTTCAGCTTTAGAAATGCTAAGCATGCTCTTCCCTTTTGGTTTTCTAGTTCCAGATCTTGGCATTTTTTTAATTATAATACTTTATTTTGTCTCTTAGAGCTGCTCTTTGAAATCTTTTTCAGCTCTTATACTTCTTCATTTCTTTTTTCACTTTAGCTACCCTACATTCAAGAGTAATTTTCAGAGTCTCTTCTGACATCCATTTTGATGTTTTTTTTTCTGTCCTGTCTTTTTAAAGACCTTTTGCTTTCTTATATATGATGTCCTTAATGTCATCTCACAACTTGTCTGTTCTTTGGTCATCAATGTTCAGTATGTCACTTCTGTTATTTAGATTGTCTCTAAATTCAGGTGGGATATACTCAAGGTTGTACTTTGGCTCTCGTGGACCTGTTTTAATTTTCTTCAGCTTCAACTTGAACTTTCATATGAGCAACTGATGGTCTGTTCCACATTCGGCCCTGGCCTTGCTCTGACTGATAATATTAAGCTTCTCCATCTTCTCTTTTCACAAATATAGACAACTTGATTCCTGTGTAGTCCCTCTGGCAAGGACCACATGTTCGTTCACTGTTTATGTTGTTGAAAAAAGCTATTTGCAATGAATAAGTCACTGGTCTTGCAAAATTCTACAATGAAATCTCCAGTGTCATTTCTATCACCAAGGCTATATTTTCCAACTACCATCCTTCTTGTTTCCAACTTTCACATTCCAATCATCAGTAATTGTCAATGCATCTTGACTCCATATTTAATCAATTTCAGACTTCAGAAGTTGGTAAAAATCTTCAATGTCTTCACTTTTCATTAGTGGTTGGTGCATAAATTTAAATAATAGTCATATTATCTGGTCTTCCATGTAGGCATATGGATATTATTCTATCACCAACAGTGCTGTACTTCAGGATAGATCTTGAAATGTTTTTCTAACAATGAATCTGACGTCATTCCTCCTCAATTTGTCATTCCTGGCTTAGTAGACCATATGATTTTCTAATCCAAAATGGCCAGTATCAGTTCATTACAGCTCACTGTTGTTGTTGTTAGGTGTCGTTGAGTTGGTTCCAACTCATAGCAACCCTACAACAAAATGAAACACTGCCTGGTCTTGCACTATCCTCACAATTGTTATGCTTGAGCCCATTGTCACGGCCACTGTGTCAGTCCATCTCATTGAGGGTCTTCCTCTTTTTTGCTGACCCTCTACTTTACCAAGCAAGATGTCCATCTCCAGAGACTGATCCCTCCTAATAACATGTCCAAAGTATGTGAGATGTAGTATTCTGCTTGTACTTCTTCCAAGACAACTTTGCTCATTCTTTTGGCAGTCCATGGTATATTCAATATTATTTGCCAACACCACAATTCAAAGGCATCAATTCTTCTTTGGTTTTCCTTATTCATTGTCCAGCATTTGCATGCCTAGGAGGTGATTGAAAACACCATGGCTTGGGTCAGGTGCACCTTAGTCTTCAAGGTGACATCTTTGCTTTTCAACACTTTAAAGCTCATTAATGCCTAGGATATCGATGTTTATGTGTTTCATTTCATTTTTGATGACTTCCAATATTCCTCAATTCATACTTTGTACATTACACAGTCCAATTACTAAAGAATGGTTGCAGCTGTTTCTTCTTATTTTGAGTCGTGCCACATCAGTAAATGAGGGTCACAAAAGCTTTACTCCCCCCATGTCATTTAGCTCGGCTGTTACTTTGAGGAAGCAGCACTTCCTCAGTCATATTTTGGGTGCCTTCCAACCTGAGGGACTCATCTTCTGGCACTATATCACAAAACGTTCTGCTGCTATTCATAAGGTTTTCACTGTACAATTTTTGCTTGTTTCTTTGTTTTGTTTTTTAGTAGTGGATTGCTAGGTCCTTCTTCACAAACTTGATCCTTATGAAATAATTACTGGGAGACCCATGGTCCTTCATTATGTTGCCTGCACCCACTTTAACATTGTTTAAGCTGAATTACTGAAGTATTGCCAGTCTTTAATCCAATATTCTGTAAAATTCTTTCATAGTTTAGAGAAGTCTTTGATGAACAAAAACTAGACTCCCAATGTCTGCATAACATTGCCCCAGGAGAATATGCGTATTGGAAGAAACACCAAATAAAATCTTCATTATAACTTCATTGGAAGAGACTATACTTAGTCTTCCTCTTCAATCCTTGTGAAGCCAAACTAGAGGGAATAAAACTTGGATCCATTTTTCACAGTTAAAAAAATCTAATAGTCCTCTTTGGACCAGCGAATCCACTAGAGAATTGAAAGCTACATTTAAACGCCCCTGTGGCCAAAGCAGACAACATTTGAGACAAATGGCTGACCCAAGACCCTGGGCCAGTCCTGAAAATGCACCTCTTTATCTCTTTTTTCTGTTTAACTTTGTTACAGTCTTTCCTCTATTAATGTTTTCTTAGATTGGGTGGATGCTTATCCTCAACATTTTAAAAGGTTTACTTTTTGCATATGTGGTGCCTTCCCAACCTCACATCAGTCGGCCTTCCCTGGTGTGTCTCTCCACTGCAGGGATCTGATTGGGTTGCTTTTGATCTATGGATATAAGAACAATAGAGAAATAGTTCATTGCTATAGGTAATCCCTGTTACTAGATTTTCCATTGATAAATGACCTCTTTTCAGATCTGAAACAAACCCAGGCCATAACTTAACCTTTAGTCTTAATACAATTCTTATTTTGCTAAATAAAGTCGCCCATGAAGAGTTAGCTAAAGAATCTTCCAAACCCACAAACAGTACTCTTCATATTCTAAGTCCATATCAATAACTGTGGGACTGAATCCTCTGGTTAACTCACCATGTGGGGAGGTTAAGACAGGTTGCTCCCTTTTGCTGACAACAATCTAACCACACCCATATGAATAACCCAGCCATCACTAGACCTATGGGATAGCTCCCAATGTCTGAATGTGCATCAGTTATAACCTTACAAGCTACTGACTGGTTTGTTACCGAATGGCTACAACACTCAGGCATCTATTGGGTAGCCCCTAAAGGCACATTTTGGCAATGTGGAACCAACTTTTGGCCATGGATCCCCCCAGGCTGGACTGGAAGATGCACTCTAGGCCTGAGCTGAACTCAAGGACATACTTTAACTGAACTCCCTCTACCAGCTAATGTACTCGTATTAAGAGCTCAATGGTCTCAATCAGTGTTTCACTGGCTTGATTATTTAGTGGCAGTATTAGCACCTCAGACAGGACTTGAAGATTTTATAGCACATGAAGAAATATTAACCAAATATATATAAACTTCCCTAAATGACAGTGCCCATGGGCTCAAGAGATCAATACCAATACAGCAATGATGATAAAAGTAGTACTCTAAAATAGAATGGTCCATGACATTCTCACTGCAGCCCAAGGAGGTACCTGTGCCAAAATGAAATCTGACTGCTGTGTCTACATTCCTGAGAATGGTGTTAATATTACACTCTATATTAATCATATGCAACACATAGTATCTTGCTTTAATGATTCTGTTTCTTCCTTAACTCATAGTAGAAGTAACTGGTTTTCATCTTGGGGTGAACAGTAGAAAAAAACTGCTACTTTATTTTGGAATCTTTATATTTCCCACTGTTTCTATTATTATTATTATAAACTGCTGTTCTTCTTAGTTTCAGCACATTTTATCCATGACATGCTGTACTTCAAAACCATTTGACCCTTCATATAAAATCACGCTGGTTTCACAGGCTTTCACCAGTGATTATGTTGTTTAATCACCTCCCTTTTACTTCCCTGGGTATGTTTCATTTTGACCTCTATCATTTTGTCCTGAGAAATGTTCCTCAAATGTGGCCTTGTCCATTAAGATGTTCCCCATGAAACCTACTCACCCTGAAGATAAGGCCTATTAGCAACGTGAAGAAAATAATTTTTATTAATCAAAGCTCCTCAAGAGAACAGACAAAGTCCTTGCAGGAGAAAGGCTACTCAGTGTGGGTAATCAGCACCCCCTAGAGGAGACTTGATTAAAAGGGAGAAGTATATATGGAAAAGTTTCAAAGTGGAGGTACTCAGTCAAAAGTAAGAATGTCAGGGCAAACACGCATTCCTAGGAAGCAAAAGGACAGGATGTAAACTATTTGTTCATAAGAAGAATGTGTCAAGATGTAAACAATTTGTTCCCAGAAAAAATGTGTTCATGACTGCAATCATGTATAACAAAACTGGCTGGTGCCACTCCCTGAAAACTCACTCCCTTCTAGCCAAGTGGCCAACCTTTACATTTCAAACGACTTCAAGATGAAGCTGATTTTATCTGTAATCAATCATTAATCCCTTGCCTTTTTTTGTGTGTGTGTGTTCTCTATATATACAGACCCCTCTTTCTGCTTGAAAAGTGGAGTGCTCTGTATATTTATTTAGTGCTGCCCAACTCCAGCAGTATTACTCCTCATAAAACTCTTTTTCTTTCACTCCTAAGAGTCATTCTTCTCATCCTTGTCATTCCTCTCCTCCTTGCCTGGACATTCATATTTATACTAAACAACCTAAGCTTTCTCTTTGTTTATGCTTTATATGTCAATTTTTAATTAGCTATTCTTTTTGTTTATTATACTGTTTTTTTTTTTTTTTTGTCTTTTAGAAAACCTGCTAACTCCTTGAACATCATTAAGTGCAATTAAAACATCTTTTGTGACAATTTAGTCAGAAACTTGTTGTTTTACAGCATTCTGTTATGAAAGGCTGGACAGCATATCATTTATCCTTTATTCCACAGTAATTATCACTAAGTCTGTCAACATATAGGGTAAATTCTAAAATTCTTAATAGAACTGAAGAGTTGCATTAACATAAATAAGTCAACTAATATGTCAGTCTAAAGGTATCAAACCCATTGCCATCGAGTCGATTCCGACACATAGTGACCCTATAGGATAGAGTAGAACTGCCCCATAGGGTTTCCAAGGAGCAACTGGTGGATTTGAACTGCTGATCTTTTGGTTAGCAGCTGTAGCTCTTAACCACTAGGCCACCAGTGTTTCCCAATCTAAGCATAGATAATTGTGAATTACTAGATCTATTATAATCTCTTGTACATAATTGTTACTAAATAATTACACATATTTTAATCGACTATCATTCTAGACATTTTCATTTGCTGTAACAGCAAGAAAGTTAAAAGAAAATATCAAACAAGTAGTTTGAATAAGTAGGATGGAACCTGGTAGAAAAATCATGATTGAAAATAAAGATTCTTTTATCAATTAATGCATTATTAATCTTGTGGGAGGGGTTGCACTTTCCAAGAGAGGAGTTATATTGTATGTCAAGAATAAGGTAGAGTAGCAATTTTAAGTTCTTAACAAATATTCAAATATTGGTGCCAAAATACCAAAAAGAGAAGTGTCAAGAAGGCCAGGACAACATGGAGTCACAGAAGACAAAGAAAAAGAGAATAACTTATAGATGCTGTGCTTGTAGCCTTGAAGTATAACTGGCACATATTTGAGGTATTCTTACTCATGAAATCAAATGCTCCTTTGAACGAGTTTACTATCTTTAACAGAATATTCTATTGTAATGATGCCACTGGTCCCATTTTAGCCTTTCCCCAAATCATAGCAAATTATGTAGAATTATAAGACTTTAAATCTATGAATGACCAAGTTCCTTCCCAGTTTGGAATAGCTAAATTATAATGAATGGAAATGTAGACTGCTGATAAGCAACAGTATTTTTAAACTGTGGAACTGAATTTTTATTGCAGTCTACATGGGATAAGTTTTCAGCACTTTGAGCAAAAATCTAACTTCTTGATATATGTTGTTGTTAGCTGCTGTCGAGTCAGTTCCAGCTCATAGTGACCTTATGTATTAAAGAACGAAACACTGCCTGGTCAGTGTACAAAGAATCAAAATTGGAAAGTTTTGTATTATATGCACAATAACAAATCCAAAGATCCCCTTTGCAAAATAGCTCTTTTTTTAGCTGTTATGGTGAAACTTGCTTTATTTAGAGACGCTTGAAAGCATCCTAAAACAGTAGTCATCCCCAGTAATAGTACACATCCCACCTTGTCCGTTATGGCTTTTGCAGGGAATAATCTGAGATGAAAATATGGGCCTAGCTTTGTCTTTGCATTTTCTTTCTTATCCATATCCCACTTTTGAAGCATTAGGGAATTTTGTCTTCTTCCCTAATGGCCATGAGAAACCTGCTGCAGGGAGCAGAATTGGAAAGAGTGAGAAGGCAGCACCTGCAGGTGTGAATGAGCAACAAATAGCCTTTTTTCAGAATTGAACGAGAGCTGATTTTTCATTTGGGGTTTGCAGCTCGAATATACTGGTTCCCAAACTAATAGTGCAGTTCAGCATATCTAGCTTAAAGGAGATATGGTAAAGAGTGTGGTCATTTATAATAGGTGGTTAGCTGCCCCAGCCATTTAGATATCAGACAGCAATAAGTACTCAGTGATTGAGACGAAAAATGGACATCTCAGTTAAAAGAAAGTCAAGCAGTTCATTAATTTATGCCCTTTTAAACCCATAAATGTTTTGTAATTCCTAGATTTTAGGGAAGTTTTAAAAGTCTGGTCTAAAATGCCACAGGCACATTAGCAGAAACATTTCAAGCTGTTAGTGGCTCCAAGCAGATTGTATTATTTATTATGTGCAGGCTCTAGAGGCTAAGAGCAGCTGAAAGGATGGTAGTGGCAACAGCTGAAAATGAAGTTTCTCTAAATAAAAGGCCAGTTGCCATTTAGCGTGATGTGCAAACAACTGAAAATATAGTGAAACTCCTGTGGAAAAAAAGAATGACTCCTTTCATCCTTGTGTACCTGAAAGTATAAATGCTTGTATGTTATTTCATCAAAGGGTATAATTAAAAATAGATGCCTGTCTCTCCTCATGAACAAAAGTCCTGTAATGAACAAATAAGAAACTGGGTGGTTATGAAAGCACATTTTAGAGTACAGAGATTTCTGCAAAATGCAAGTTTTTATTATCATTATTAATATGATCATATCATAAAGTAAATAGCATTCTTATTTAGTATAAATTAATTCTGTATATTCTTAGCGCTTTTCTAGACTTATTTACATCTTTTAGAAAATCTAAAACTGTGCTTTTAGTCCAGACAAACCCTATTATAGTGCTTGAAGCACTATATCGGGCTGACATTATGCCACAAGAGGATATTAAAGAAGTCAAGAAAATATAGTTCCTAACTCTGAAGGAGCTCAACCCTCTTTATGTATGCAACACATGTCAAACTGAGAAATATGACTTGTTAAAATGTGCTGGCAACTTTCCACCAATGTGATTAGATTTGGTAAACCAGGAAGGGGGTGAGATTGAATTGAAATAATACAAGGATTATTATCCATCTCTCCTTGAAGTCTCAGGAAGATGATCCCAACAAACTTGTTCTTTGTGAACTCATATATTTCAGTATAACTCTCACAACAACTATGTCTGGATTTATGGCTGGGGTGTACATAAGACCCACATGCCAGAATCCCCCACATTGCCTGATTAACAGAAAGTCCAATCTTTCTGCATCAGTTTAGAAATGCCCATGGCCTGAAAAATGTGCGTGCACTTGTGTGAGGGTGGGAGAGATGGCACACCAACTGGGCAGGAAGAGCGGGAAGAGGATTGTAGTAGTTGGAAGAAGCAGTCCTACTTATTCCAGAATATCTGTGAGAGTAGGCCTCAGATTAATGCCATTTGAGTCTGGAAAATGCCACAGCTGCTCCATCTGAGAGAGCCAGTGTGGCAGCTGCTCCAAAGCAAGTCTAGAGGGACATCTTTCTCACTGCTACTACCCAGTTTACAGGAGTTTCTTTGAGGAAAACCATCCCATAACCTACTGCAACATCAAGACAAGAGGAATTTCGTGGCCAAAAGGATCTGGATTCTTTTCTGTGATTATGGCTTTTTAAGTCCCTCTGGAGCTCTGTAATGATGAACAACAGAGGATATTCCAGTTTTTGAGGTTTAAGCCTCACTACTCCTCACTAGAACAGGTGTCTGGGTTTTGTGATGATTGTGGTATTTATCAAGGAGTCCTGGTGGCACAGTGGTTAAGCACTCAGCTGCTAACCAAAAAATTGGAGGTTTGAACCCACCAGTTTCTCCAAGGGAGAAAAATGTAGCATTCTGCTTCAGTAACGATTTTACAGCCTTGGAAACCCTATGGGACAGTTATACTCTGTCCTATAAGTTCGCTGTGAGTCAGAATCGACTCAGTGGCAATGGGTTTGGTTTGGTTTGGGGTGGTATTTATTATTATTCCAATATTGTAATTGTTCTTCTGATTCTCAATAAAAATTTACTTTCATACCTAATTTTGTATTCTGTTCCTCACTGTGTGTTCTGAAACTTAAGAAAATACAGAGACAAGTTTTTGTCTCCAAAGAAAAGGAGATATCTAAAGCAAGAAAGACAAAGTTCACTTTCACTGAAAGATGTGTCCAAATCCATGTTATTGGGGCTAAATCCCCGCATCTGTGCTCTGGTTTGTATCTCAGACACCAGGCAGAAAACCCTGCACCCACCAGAAGGTTTGTTCAAGGAATGGAAACGTATACGTTCTGTTATACTCAGTAATAAGAACTCCATGCCAAATTGGCCAAGGCTTCATTAAGGTTCACTCACACAACCACTGTGAGGGTATCTGATCAAATATCATGTCATTTTGTAAATCCTTGATAACTGATTTTTTCTTCTTTTCTTTTTTAGTTTTAAGTATTTTGCTATGCCCTAACTTCCTGCAAGGATCCCTCCAGTGATGAAAATGTACTTTCATTAAAAGTGCATATTGCATGTCTGGAGAAATCATATCTCTGTCCCAGGGAATTGGCCTCCCTGTAAAATTACAAAAGTTTATCCAATTATATGACTGCATCAGCACTCAAAATATAGGAAAAAGAGTTCATCTGGAACCTATTACCTAACTACGTCAAAAGTCTATAGTTTCCAAAAGGAGTACCATCGAAATTCCCCCAAGTTAAACCAGATAAGCAGAAAGATGCAGTCCTGGAACATAAAGCACTGGTCCCTAGTGGAACTGCCTTTATGGAATTGCATTGCAGCATGATGCCATTGGCCAACACTAAAGAATATACTAAGAATAATTACTAATCATAAGGCTGTTGTTGGGGATGTTTTTCATTTATTTAAATTGGATGCTGTTCGTGAAGATAACTGGGAGAGAATTCTTCCTACGTTTATTATAAGCAACAATCATGTTCCCTAGAAATAATTTGTTAATTTTTTATCATATAAATATGTAAATGTCATAAAGTATCATTTTACCCTCTTTGTGTTGACTATTGCTTAGAGTCAAATTTTTAGCTGACTCTTGCAAGGATTTACTTGGAATTTCATAGCATGTCTACTTTGTGTCAGTCTCAGTCCTATTTCCGTTTTGTCCCCTTTCTTATATTTGTACAATGTTATCTTGTCATTTTGTAAGCTTCAAAAAAGGCCTTGTAGAAAAAAGAAAGATACAAGTAAATAAATACCAATATAAGCAAGTAAAAGTGAAATAAAGCCATACAAAAAAGCAGGACAATAATTAGTACAGGATATAGCCAAATATAGAGAAAATAAAATTTCTGCATGGTTTGAATATTTATTTGTGTATCACCTTACAGGTATTAAGCCCTTACCCCAATAAAGAATATAATACATGTGTAACTTAGGTGGGGAGAGAAGACATATGCACATTGAAAATGCATTCTCAGATATCAGATAAAAGCCATAAGGTTTTAACTAGGCTAATGGAAGTTACTCTGGAAAGAAAAAGTTGATGAAAAGGGATTTTCAAAAGAAATGAAAAGAGGGTGTGTGATTTCTTTCTTTAGTTAGTTGTTCAAAAATACCTATTGCGAGGACTTCCGGCAAAATGGCACCCTAGGCAGAAGCACCACGCCGTCCCTCCACAGCAAAGATCAAAAAAACTAAGCAAACAGAGAAAATAGCAATCCTGAAATCATAAAACATCAAATGAAGAGATAAAGAACTCAGCCAAGCACCAAATGGAGTGAGAAAACTGACAGAGGAAGGAGAGCGAGGAGAGATTCATGCAGAGGTCCCCTATCAGCTGACGCAGCGTGGATCTGCCATCTTGGACTCCTATCCGAGACGAGCAAATAGAGGGTACGAGAAAGCAGCTTCACGGAGCTTCCAGTGGGAGACAAAACAACCGGTAACTTGCGATATACGCTTCCCCAACCCCCACCCTTCTTCACCCCCACTCGGCCTTCTCTGCTTCCTGCGACCACAGTCTTTTGTCCGGGAAGCACCACCTGTGTGGAATCCACCTGCCTGCACTGGCCGGCTCCCTGAGTGCCATTTGTTGGCTGCTGGTGTTGCTTTTTTCCACTAATTTTGATTTCTTCCTTACCTCTCACCACCTCCCCCTCCTTTCGCTCAAATACATGGCTCCATGTGTCATCTTTGCTTCTTCCTGAGGGGCTGCAGAGCTCCGTTTGAGTGTGAAACTGCTTCCCGGTCTGGGCTGCCAAGCTGGTGGGATCCCAGGGCTTTTGTTTGTTTGTTTGTTTTGAATTGTTTGTTTGTTTTCTTTTCCTTTTCTCCAATTGGGAGCCCATTCTGGCTGAGCAGTGCAGCGCGGCGTGGGACCTACACCCTCAGCTTGCACAGCCGCGCAGAGGGATCCCGGAAGGCATTTCTTTTCTCGTGTTTTTTCTTTCCCGTTTTTTGGGGGGCTTTTCTTGTTCTTTTTTTCTTTTTTTTTAATTTGTTTTGTTTTCATTTCCCTCTTTTTTGCTTTTTGTCTTCTTCATTGCTCAGTTTCTTGTCTCTCTCTACCTTCCTTCTCTTCCTGTTCCCTGAACACCTGGTGCTGAATACCTCTACACCTTCTAGCCAGGCTGTACTGCAACATCTGAGAAGAACTTCCCCAGACCTCGTAGCCACACCAGTGGGATCCCTGGGAGCTTTGCTGTTCTTTTTCCTTTCTGATTTTTATTTACTCATTCTTTCCTTTTTTTTTTTTTCTATTCTTCTTCCCGTTTTGGTTTTTCTCTATTTCATAGCCTTTCATCTCTCCACTCAAATGGCAAGCTCCCCAGCACTCTTTTTTGTTTGTATGTTTTTGACTCCTATTCCCCTCTCCTCTCTCCCATACCCATCTTAGCTCCACACATCACAATCTGCCCCCTCCATCCTGCCTACCTGCACCGTGTGCTTAACATCACACCACCAAGCAGCACAGGCACAGCCTACCAGAACCTGCCCTGCACTAATTACTGACCCGGCCTGGTGGCTATAGTAAGTGCCACAAAGAACCCATCTCAGTAACTCCTCTTTAGTTAGACCTGCTCTGTTGTACCGTATCTGAGCAACTGACCCTACCAAGTGGAAAAGGAGGCAAAAAGTATTGTGCCAACAGAAAATCAAACAAAAAAGAACACACAGCCTGCCTGCTCAGACACAGCCAAACAAACAAACAAAAAGGATGAAACAAACAAATCTACAATCAATAAATGAGAAAAATAACTACTGAATGCCCCGAAGACAGCAGACAATATCAAAACATTTACAAAAACAGGACAGGATGGTTCCAGTGGCATCCAAAATAAAACACCAGA
>NW_004444128.1:4154337-4176263 GCF_000243295.1 Trichechus manatus latirostris | reverse complement strand
TGTTAACCAATGTCATAAAACAATATGTGTACTACTGTTTAATGAGAAATTATTTGTTCTGTAAACCTTTACCTGAAGTACGATTTTAAAAAAAGTCAAAAAAAATAAAATATTTTCAAAGGTTCAAAAAAAGATATTTATTGCTCGTATATTATAAAACAAGTGTTTTGGGTGAATAATATTATAATTTTATTTACATTTTTAAAAGTAGTATAAATGTTTTATCTTCATAAAAATGAAAGTCACAGATATGTAGATACAAATATTGCTAAATACAGAAAGGTCTTATGCCAAAATGGTATTAGTGACTATCTCTTACACAACTTTAAATCTGATATAGTTCTAAATATGTAGTTCTGCACATAGAAGATATTCAATAAATTTAAAATGAATAAACTAATGATTAATAAATAAAATTTGCATAACACTGAAATTTTTAAATTTTTTAAAATGAGAAACTATTTGTTCTGTAAACCTTCACCTGAAGTACAATTAAAAAAAAAAAAAGGAAATCAAATTAAATTTTTTAAAATGGGTTTTGGCTGTGCAGACTTAGATTATTCATAATCTTCAGTTTATGGAACACTATCATCATTGGTCCAAGAATAGTCCTCTCTTAGTCATTTTTATAATTTGCCTAACAAGCTATAGTTTACAAAATATCATGTACACATTCACATTCATTCTTTGAGATACCTGTTATTATTTCTATTAAGAGATATGAAAGTAGACTTCAACACACTAAGTAAGTGAATGAAGCTGGCTAGGTAGGAAGTAACCTATCTTGGTCTGACTCTAATACCTGTGTTTCTTCCACTACTTTACAAGGCCTTTATAGTCCATTCTCAGGTTTCAGTGAGGTCCTGGTAGGTGGCTGATGCATACTGAATATTGCAGCCAATGCAGGTTCCATCCATGTTTAGATAGATTATAAAACCAAAAAGTAAAAATGGTGACATATTGAAAAAGACAAACATAAGCCACATCTAAAGATGTATACAGGGGGAAAAAATGTGTAAGGCATTGGAAAGAGATAGTATTCTACTGAAAAGAATGGATAAGTGGGAGGTATAGACCCCAGCTAGAGACAACAAGGAGATGGAAATGGAGCTCTCATCAGAAAACAGCACCTGAAAGCATACAGCAGGCAAATCTGCCAGCCCATGGAGCAGATGTGGCCTTCCGGGGGAAAGCCAGGATTTGGGCAAGGTGAAGAGTTGGAAAGAAGAGAGGAAAAGGATGAGCAAAAACAATGCTAACGTCTCCAGATTTAAGAGTTATAAGTCTGGCAAACATCTAAAGGGTCCAGGAATTGTAAGGTATTTTAAAATAAAGTTGGCACTAAGTGGAAACTACTAAGCTGCTAAATGAAATGAAATCAAGAAATTCAGGGAAAAAGCACTAAGGGTAAAAAGTTTCTAAAGGATCCTGGGTCTACAAACATTGGTGACCAGCAGAAGAGCATGAAAAATGGGAATTTACCTGTTCTACATTTGGGAAGAACATTTCAAGATCTATCCTAAAAAGTACAAACGCTGTCAGTGAAAGGATAATATCCATACATCTACAAGGCAGAGCAGTTAATACAACTATAATTCAAATTTACCCACCAACTACTAATGGCAAAGATGAAGAAATTGAATATTTTTTACCAGTGTCTGAAGTCTGAAATTGATCAAACATGTAATCAAGATGCATTGATAATTAATGGTGATTGGAATGTGAAAGCTGGAAACGAAGAAGGATTGGTAGTTGGAAAAAAATGTCCTTGGTGATAGAAACAATGGCGGAGACTATGTGACAGAATCTTGCAAGACCAACGACTTATTCATCGCAAATACCTTTCTTTGACAACATAAACACCAACTATACACGTGCACCTCTCTGGATGGACTACATGGGAATCAAATCGACTACATGCATGGAAAGAGACAATGGAGAAGCTCAATATCACCTGTCAGAACAAGGAACAAAAGAGCAGCAGAAAAAGGCCTAAGACTAACATAAAACAAAAAGTAAATCTGCAGACAAGTCTATCCATATAAATAATTATGTTAAATGTGAATGGAATAAACACCCCCTTTCAAAAGGCACACATTTTCAGACAGGATAAAAAAACAAGATCCAACTATTTTTTGTCTACAAGAAACACACCTTAGATTCAAAGACACAAATACTTTGGAAGTAAAGGATTAAAAAAAGTAGATACCTATGAAAACAGTAACCACAAGAGCTGGAGTAGATATCTTAACATAAGGCAAAATAGAATAGAAATATTACCAGAGACAAAGAGGGACATTTCATCATGACAAATGGGTTAATACATCAGGAAGATATAAACATATGTATAAACACTTAAAAACAGAACTACAAAATACATTATGTAAAACGGACAGAATTGAAAGGAGAAATACAAATTTTACAATAAAACTTAGAAATTTAATACACCATCCTCAATAACTGATAGAACGACTAGACAGGAAATCAGCAAAGATAGAGAAAACTTGAACAATACTATTATCCAACTTAAACTGATGTTTATAGGACACCACTCAATGTTTAAATAATAAACATTCCTTTCAAGCACACATAGAACATTCTGCAGGACAGATATATGCTAGGCCACAAAATAAGTCTCAATAAATTTTAAAAGATTAAATTCATACAAAGTATGTTATCCAAACATGAAGGAATTAAATTAGATTCACAACAGAAATAAATTGAGGAAAACCCTAAATATTTGGAAACTAAACCACATAATTAAAAATAGCCCATGGGTCAAAGAAGAAATCACAAAGGAAAAAATAATTGAACTGAATGAAAACAAAAACAAAATATATATAAAAGTTTATGTGATGCAGCTAAAGTAGTGCTTAGAGGAAAATGTATAGCTTTTAATGTCTTTATCAGAGAAGATCTCAAATCAATATCCTAAACTTAGACCTTATCAAACTCGAAAATGAAGCAAAAACTAACCCAAAGAAAGCTGAAGAAAGGAAAAAATAAAAATTAGAGAGGGGCAATGAAAAAGAAAATAGTGAAACAACAGCAAATAAAGGGGGAAAAGTGAACAAATGTTAGTCTTGGAGAACATTCACAAAATTGACAAAGTCTTTGGTAGATGATAGTAAAGAGGGGGGCATATATTAACAAAATCAGGAAAAAAATTAAAAAGGAAACGTTACTACCAACTCTACTGAATTCAAAATATTGTAAGAACAACTTCATACCAACAAATTAGATAACTTAGATGAAGTGAACAAATGCTGAGAAAGACACAAACTACCAAAAGTGACTTAAATAGAAAAATATGAATAGATCTCTAACAAATAAAGAAATTGAAATTATAATTTAAAATTCCCCACATAGAAAACTCCCTTCCCAAATAGCTTCAATGTTGATATTTTTATCACATATTTAAAGAAAAAATAATACCAATTTTTCAAAAACTGTTCCAGAAAATAGGAGAAAGGGAGTGCTTCCTAACTCATTCTATAATGCCACCCAGCATTAATCTGATACAAAAGTCAGACGAAGACATCACAAGAAATGCAAATTAGAAATTAATATCTCTTGATGCACATGTGCACATATTTCTGTTGTCTGCACAACTAGGAGTTGAATTATGGGTTCATAGTTTAGCATATGTTCAGCTTCAGTAGATATTGTTTTTCAAAGTAATGTACCAATTTACATTTGTGCCAGCAGTGTATGAGCATGTTCATTAATTCACATCAGAAATTTTTGGCACCATCTTTTTCATTCTATGTTTCTGAGGATGTGTAGTGTTGTTATGTTTTGATTTTACTTTGTATTTCCCTCATGACAATATTGAACACTTTTTATGCCTCTATAAACCATTTGGAAGACCTTCTTTTTGAAGGAAAACAAACCAACTCATTGCTGTCAAGTTGATTCCAACTCACAGCGACCCTATAGGACAGAGTAGACTAGCCCCACATGGTTTCCAAGGAGTGGCTGGTGGATTCGAACTGCTGAACTTTTGGTTAGCAGCCATGCTTTAATCACTGTGCCAGTCTGTTCAAATCTCTCACTCAGTTTTTTGGGGAAGAATATTTCCTTAACAATTTGTGCAGTTTCCTTATTTTTTGGATATTAGTCCTTTGTAGGCTATAATGTATTACAAATATTTTCTCCCATTCTTGGTCTTATCTTTTCCCTCTTTTAATAGTATCTTTTGATGAAAGGATGTTCTTAATTTTCATTCATAGAAAAGTTTATATATTCCTTTATAAATATGTTTGTTGTTGTTCTGTGCCCTTGAGTTGATTCTGACTCTTAGGGACCTCATTGAAAAATTGTTGTATATTCTGAGGTCATTATGATATTTTCCTTAACTTCCTTCTGAAGTTTTATTGTTTGGTCTTTCATATTTAGATCTATATTTAGGGTGAACACACTTCCCTGTTTTCTCTTTAGTCTCAGATTTGGCTACTTTCACACTGTAAGTATTAACAGTGTCTCTTTATACTTTAAAAATGTGCCAGTTTAAGTATTTAATTATATAGCCCTTCTTTATTATCAATCTGGAATAGATTAGTTGTACAGTATCAGGTAGGAATCAAATTTCTATTATTACTATACAGATATCCAACTGATACAGTAAAAACTTAATTCATGATGATCTTTGAGAGTACAGGTCTTCTTATCTTTCTTATTTTTTAATAATGCCTCAGATATTCTCATCCTCCTGTGTTTCCATGTAAATTGTGAGATTAGCTTGTCAATTTCCACCAGAAATGAAACTGTTATTATTTTCATTGGAATTGTAAAAATACATCAATTTTGTCTATTTCTTCCAAGCATCTAATTTAGTGGTAAAATATTTTTTACAATGTTCATGTATGAATTTTTGATGTCTTCCATTTTTGCAGTGATGACTCTTTTTTTTCTTTTCTTCTTAAAAATTTGCACCAGAGGTTTAACAATATTTTAATCTTCACAAAATACAATTTCCTTTTGTTGTATATTTTCTCTATTTTATTAATTTTTAGTCTCCAGTGAGTTTTATTTGTTGTCATGTTTATAACCGCTTGGCTAGATCATTGTTTTCTTTAGGTTGTTCTTTACTTTTATGTGTGTTTTATCTTTTTTCCCCTGAGCATAAACTTAGCTTTACTCCACAAGTTTGATATGTAGTATTTTAGTTATCACTGAATTCAAAATATTTTCTAATTTGCAATGTGATCTCTTGTTGACCATGAGTTATTTAAAATGATGCTTTCTAACTTCTACACACACAAGAATTTTCTACTTACCATCTTCAAAATTACTTTCTGGTTTCATTGCACTTGGTCATAAAACATACTTATTCTCCTGAAATTTCTTCATACTTGCTTTATGTCTCAGCATATGGCTGATGCTTGTAAATGTCCTAAGTGCACGTGAAAACATGAAAATATGTCCACAGATTTAGATAGTGTTCTAAACCTGGCAAAACTTAATTTACTTAAACATAGTCCTTTATGTTTTTCCAACTTTTTATTGAAAAAACAAAATAAAGCAAAACATAAGAAAATGCCATGACTCAGTTCTAGCCATTCCCTTTGTTAGACTATCTTCTTCTACTCTAACATTCATCCAAATTCTACTACTCTTCTGAAAACCAAACCAAATCTGTTGCCGTCAAGTTGATTTCAACTCATAGCAATCATACAGGACAGAGTAGAACTGTCCTTTAGGGATTCCAATGCTGTAAACCTTTATGGAAGCAGACTGCCACATCTTTATCCCACAGAGTGGATGGTGAGTTCAAACCACCAACCTTTCAGTTAGCAGCCAAGTGTTTAACCACTGCACCACCATCGCTCCTTTTCCTACTCTTCTTAGTACCACACAAAACGCTATCTTCTCTCGAAGGATTTTTTAAACTTCTTCAGTTGGAAGAAATATTCTGCATTTTCTAAAATCTGTAGCACTGGAAACCCTGGTGGTGTAGCGGTTAAGTGCTATGGCTGCTAACCAAAAGGTTGGCAGTTTGAATCTACAAGGTGCTTCTTGGAAACTCTATGGGGCAGTCCTACTCCGTCCTATAGTGTTGCCATGAGTCGGAATCAACTCGACAACAATGGGTTTTTTTTTTTTTTTTGTAGCGCTTTATCTATATTTCTATCTAACATTACAGACATTTATGTGTATATTTTTTTCACCTATTAGATTATCGTTTCCTGGAAGTATGAAGTGGGAAGAATTCATGTTTAATTCCAAGAAATCCTTGCCTTCAGTACACTTCAAAAAGCTTTTAAGACTGAGTTAATAAATAAGATCACAAAGACTCAAGGTCTAAAATGGAAATAAAAAATTGTACTTACAAGTTTTAGTCAATTTTTTATAGTCAGTCTACTCTTGTCTTTCTTATCTTGAATAATGACTATTTTTATCATTTAGAAGTTGGACTTATTCTTTGAATTCCTCTCTTGCCTTAGTAATAGTTTGTCTAGCTCATACTCTGCAGCAACTAGATTCTTCCAACATCACAGCATCTGAGTTGTCTGACAATCATCAGCAAAATGAACTAAAGAATATTGAAAAGATTATAGAGCTTTAGCACAAAAACAACATGTGTAAGACCTCTGAATTCTACAATATTTTGTTAATGAATTTAAAGACAAAAATAAATAAATAAATAAATAAAATGAATGTATAACCATGACAAAGTTTAGTGAATGCAATAGAGACCAGTAAAACAGAGGAACAAAACCCTCTTCCATAATTATAGCAGTTCACACGTGAGTTTACGACCTAAGAAAAACTTTTAGATTGAAAATCCCCACTGTGTATTTTTAGATAAAACCGATACTGGGAAAATAGGATCTATTAGTTTCACGGATTGAATTGTGCTCCCACCACCCCTGCAAAATATGTGTAAACTTGGCTAGGCCATGATTCCCAGCATTGTGTTGTTGTCCTTCATTTTGTGATCTGATGTAATTTTCTTATGCGTTGTAAATCTTAATCTCTGCACGTGATTAATGAAGCAAGATTAGGTTATGTTAAAGAGAATTAGGATGGGATGCAACACCCTTACTCAGGTCACAGCCCTGATCCAATGTAAGGAGAGTTTCCCGGGGGTATGGCTGGCATCACCTTTTATCTTACAAGAGACAAAAGGAGAGAGAAGCTAGCAGAGAGATGGGGACCTCCTATCACCAAGAAAGATGAGCTGGGAGCACAGCATGCCCTTTGGATCCAGGGTCCCCACACTGAGAAGCTCCTAGATCAGGGGAGGATGGACGACAAGGACCTTTCCCAGAGACAACAGACAAAGAAAGCGTTCCCCTGGAGCTGGCACCCTGAATTTGGATTTCTGGCCTCTTAAAAACTGTGAGAGAATAAATCTCTCTTTGTTAAAACCATCCACTGTTATAGCAGCACTAGATAACTAAGACAATTAGTAAAAATGCCAACATTAAAATCTGCACTTTTCCATTTTTTTGAATCATTAGGAAATATTAAATGAAAATTTTTCTGCATGCAAGTGCAAATTAACTGAAAAATTCATTTCCTAATTAACTTATTAAAGCAGTTAGGAATATTTAAGCCCTTATTTTATCCCATTATTCTCTTCCATCTCCTTGAATTTAAATAGGTATAGTGAAATTTTGAATTCCACATAACTTTTTGGCTAGAAATGTCATAAAGGATGTTTAGGATTCCAATTATGCTATGGAACTTTTAGAGTACAGCATATTGTATATTCTATCATTAATTCTGTGCTTTAAAAGTACAACAAAAGGGTACTTTTATCTATGAAAGTGTACAAGAGCACACAAAGCTCTAGCCAACCCATATTTAACCTCACCACACCAAAGCTCAAATCCTTTGCAGTTGGACAAAGGAAAACTTCAGCCAAGGTTGAGATGTTAAAATTTCAGTGTCCCAAGTTTGATAATGCAAATGAGAAAAATGCACAGTGAAGTCAACCACACAAAACATAACAATGAGAGATGAGAACCGTAAGAAAGAATAGTAGACTGTGTAGGCAGACTGCTACTCTGGGGAATATTGAACCAAATGCCTATAAGTAGGCACTGCTACTGCAAAAGGACCTGGATCAACATGTGGAGAAGGTGAAAATGCCATTTAATTAGGTCAACTGCACCAACTGGGGAAAGATTGAAAATAAAATTCAACATGTGTGTAGGGGGAGGTGTGATTGTGTAGCTGTGTGTGTGTGTGTGTGTGTGTGTGTGTGTGTGTGTGTATGTGGGTAGGTGTCGGTGTGTGTGGGAGGGTGGCTGCATGTGTGTGTATGTGTGTCTGAGAGAGAAAGAGAAAGGAGAATGTCTATAACCACACACAGTAATATGTGTTAATCAAAGCAGACTTGTTTTCCTATCCAGCTTGGAATTTTGGTTTCATGCTCACAAAGTATAAAAAAATATTAGGTACAACACATACTGACCAATGGTGAACAATGTTTCAGTCATTTATTCAACCTAAAACACTAAAATTTTTTAGCATTTACTATGTGTGATGGTTAGGTGTCAACTTGGCTAGGTAATGGTGACCGGTTGTTTGGCTAAACACTAGTTTAGATGTTGTTATGTGGTATTTACATGTGATTAGGATTTAAATCAGTTGGCCTTAAGTAAAACAGATTACCCTCCATAATGTGGGTGAACCTAATCTAATCAATTGAAGGCTTTAAGAGCAAAAAGGGAGATGTCCCTAGCGATGATTCAGCCTTCACACTGTCAATAGACATCTTGCTAGAATTCCTCTCTCTCCCAGTATAGATATATAGATATAGATGTAGATATTACTAGTTGTTTTTCTAGTGAACATTGAAACACTATGTATCTGATAATGACCTAGCTACTGTAACTAGACATGAGGTTTAAAGTTCAGTTTCTTTCAGTAGTGCAGAATGACAGACATTTTAATAGAGAATTATAACATTCTAGTGTGCATACTTTAAATTCTTTCTTTTAATTAGTCCTAGATCTACATGCCTAACTCTGTGTAAAATTCTTTTGCTTAGTTTCACACTGACATTGTGCTTTAGGTTTTTAAGTATAACATGTACAAGAAAGAATTATACCAAAATTGACACTGTACTTTCTTCCAAAATATTTACTTTCATACCAGTGTTGTCATTCTCCAATCATTGTCTGTATAAACAATACCACATGAAAAAATTATTTTATAACCAAGTGGTAAGAAAATATTTTCCTAGTGATAGTTATTTCCTTTTTTGCTTTATCTGAGAGGAAACTCTCACTAAGCTATCAAAATTCCCATTACCCTGGACTTAAGGTTTTCTCAATACCAGCGATTATCTACTTTTATGATCTTTTCCTTTGTACTTGTTAAGATTCACCTCAATTATTTTGGGAAACAAGATAGGCTATTACTTACAAAATAAGAAGATGACTGAAATACCATGTAAGTGCTGTAACTGATGTGTAAAAAGGGTGCTGTGAGAGCCTGAGGAAAACAGTGACTCCCTCCTCCCTGAGGAGTCTGGAAATGCTGGTGCTATGGATTGAATTGTGTCCCCTAAAGGTGTGTCAACTTGGCTAGTCCATGATTACCAGTAGTGTGTGATTGTCTACCATTTTTCCATCTGATGTGATTTTCCTATGTGTTGTAAATCCTATCTCTATGATGTTAATGAGGTGAGATTAGTGGCAGTTATGTTAACGAAGCAGGACTCAATTAACAAGATTGGGTTGTGTCTTAAGTCAATCTCTTTTGAGATATGAAAGAGAGAAGTGAGCAGAGACATGGGGACCTCATACCACTAAGAAACAAGAGTCAGGAGAATAGCATGTCCTTTGGACCCAGTGTTTCTGTGCTGAGAAGCTCCTCCACTGGGTAAGATTGATGACAAGAACATTCCTCCAGAGCTGACAAAGAGAGAAAGCCTTCCCCTGGAACTGGCACCATGAATTCAGACTTCTAGCCTACTAGACTGTGAGAGAATTAACTCCTGTTTGTTAAAGCCATCTACTTGTGGTATTTCTCTTATAGCAGCACTAGATAACTAAGACAGCTGGAATGTATTTAGGTGAGTGGGTAATTGGGCAAAAGCTTTCTGAAGGTAAGAGTAGAAATGAGGCAAAGATGCTGAGAAATAAATTGGGCTAAGATACTGGGAAACAAATGTTATGAATGATAAGAAAATCAGTTAAAACAATAGCCTGCCTTCAGATAAAAAGCAAAAGGTGACTTAGTAAGAATTAATGCACACAAGGGCACTTCAAATGTAACAGTGGAGCAAGTTTATCCTTCAGTTTTAGACCAGATGTGTACAAAAATAATAAATTACGAAAAAGAATATATCTCATTTATTTTAATAAATTGAGATTATATTTAATTTATAAAAATGCTTTTTTAATGATACTATAACATCATTAGTAACAATAAAGTTTAAAAAATTTACTATTTCATCTCATTCAAAAGATATCTTCCATCTATATTTGTGTTCTGGATTATGCCATTATGGAATCCCTTTCACCAAAGATAAAAAGTTTTTCCAGAGTCATTAGCTAATTAAAACTTTGAGTTACATAATGAATCTGTAGTTGTCATTACTAATCAGCAAAGTAGCAACTGAGTGCCACTGTGGTTAAATGATTTCTTAGATCAAAATCTAGTCAAAATCCCATCTGTTTGCTGCAAACTTGAATCAGATAGAGTCTTTATTACATTTTCTTCCATGTACAAATCTGTTAATGTATAGTAGGTAATGTGAGTAAATATCCTGCCATGCAAAATTCATACATTAAAAACCCTTTTCAATATTTTAAATATATACTAGATCAAGTGGTAGATCCATAAGACAATGTCAAGTCCTTATTATTAAAGATACTTTCTTGGAAAGTTTCTTCTCTGATCTAAAGATGGATATATAGGGACCCTACACGCAAAGTGATGATCAATATTCACATTAATAAACTTGATCTCCAAGAGCCTTCTGAATCATCAGGGTAATCTAAAACTATTTTCATGTGCTATGGTGTAGTACAGTAAACATGAACCTTCACTAGTCGGTTTGAGTCAAGGCTCTACAACTACCTATATGTCCTTCAAGAACTGTTTATCCTCCTAAGTCTCACTTTCTCATTTATAAAAGCAGAATAGTAACAGATTAAAGATAATGAATATAAAACATTTGGCACAGAAAAGGACTGTACTACTGTTAATTTTTACTTTTATCCAACGTAATTCCATTACAAAGTGTACTGCTTTCTAATTTTTATAGGTAAACTAAATATAGTGAGAAACTATTCAAAAACATATGAAATGTATTAAAATATATTCAAAAATATATTTATTCTGTAATATAAACTTGCTAGTAGAACAAATTCCAAATCTCATGGCTTAAAAAAATTGTTTACTTATCGCTCAGATAAATTCCAAATGGGCATTCATAATCAGCAGATGGCTTTCTTCTAAGGAAATATCTATGGGCTCAGCATTCTTCTATCTTGTGGCTCTTGTGTCTTGTTGGGATGAAAGAAGAGCACGAGGACCATACACAGGAAACCTGGAAGCAGAGCACCTCTACTCACCTTCCACTGAGTAGTAGAACATTGTCACAGGGCCCTGCCTAAAGGCAATGAAATGTAGAGAAATAGGAAAATCAGTCTTTAGCAAGGAAGAAGTGGAAACTAGTTTAACGACTCCATTAAATTACAGAAAACCCATTAAATGTATTTTAGGTACTTTGTTAACAATGAAGGATGTAGAAATGGATAAAATCACCCTAAAGTTGGTTGCAGGAGAATAACACACAAACAACTGCAATGCAGTGAGATAAGTACCTATTGGCATGTAAATTTTGTTAAATAACACTCAAGAAGGAATCACTATGCCCAAACAGAGATGGATTTACTATGAAAGAAACAATCATTTTAACTGAATTTTAAAGTCCAAAAAGAGATTTATAGCCAAATATAAGCAGTAGAGAACATTTCAGGTATATGTTAGGTTCAGAATTATTGGGTACTTTTATGGTAAAACTTTGGTATAGCCTCATTTCCGTGTTTGAAAGAAGTCAAGGAAAAGATCATGATGGTTCATGCTTGCCTTGATGAGGTGATTGTGCTCTATGTTGTGAATAAAAGGAATCTATTATAAATTTTAAGAACAGGATGTGATCAAGAGTCTCAGGTAAACATCTCAGTAGTCCAGAGAAGAGATTGAAAGGAGACAGACAAGTTAAGAAATCATGCAAGTTTACTAATCGAATCATAAGGGCCTAAATTAAGCGAGTGGAAATGGAAGTAGAACCAAAGAGATGGATTCCAAAGAGAATAAAGAGTTAAAATCAGTAGGACTTAGTGGTTGGTTGGAAGAAGGGATACTGGAAAAAGAGTCATACATGACTTCCCATGGACCAGACTAGTTAACTTATGAAAAAAATCACTTTTTTAAAGAAAAGATTACTAATTATGTATTTAAAATAGCTCATATTTTATGCCATAAACTTTTTAAAATAATTTAATTTTTGTTGTTGAGAACACACCAATTCAACAATTCTACATGTATAAATCAGTAACATTGACTACATTCTTCAAATTGTGCAATCATTCTCATCCTCCTTTTACAAACTGTTCCTCCTCCATTAACATAAACTCACTGCCCCCTAAATTTCCTATCTAATCTCTCAATTTGCTATTGTTAGTTTGATCTCTTATAGACAGTTCTTAAAAGAGCACAACACTCAAGACATTCTGATCAAAGGGAGAAAATACAGAACTGAATTTCAAACTCCCATGGAATCCATCGCTGGATGAACCATCAAAACTATTGTCCTAAAATAATCTTTAAATCTTAAGCCAAAAATATCCCCTGAAGCCTTTTTATGCCATAAACTTTTAATTATGATATTGATAGTGCTTTTTATAATTTACTAAAAACATAAATTTATAGTTAACGTGATTTTTTTTCTGTGAAAACACAAAGGCAAAGTTTAGTAAATATTTCTTTCTTTGTCAGGTGTACACTTTTCAGATGGATCAGATTTTGCCACTGACATACATGTGTCTTTTGCAGTCTCAAAACAGAAACTTAATAAAAAAGTTCTAAGAAATGTTACTCTGTAAAACTTTAAGTATCTAGATATCTTATGTTGCTAGATATTTACCTACCAGCCAGCTGAATCTGTCACATAACCACAATGTTAGCAAATACATTATGTGGTATATCCGTACAATGGAATGTTATTTGGCCATACATAAAAAGGAATGAAGTACTGATACATGTTATAGCAGTGACGAAACTTGAAATCATGGTAATGTGTAAGGGAATTAAAGAAAAACTGAGGTACCCGATATGATCTGAAATGGCCAGTTTGAGGATTGGGTGCGATTCTCTGTTTGCTGGTTCCGTTTTTACCCTAGCAGCAGCCATCCTCCCTACTGTTTCTAAGACAGGAATGTCCGGTAATGATGACGTAGCTACACTGCGACCCCTCCCTGTCACATATCCACGTAATTGCCACACTACAACCAATCTAAGAAAGAGACATATATCCCTTTAAGCCAATCGCCTTACAGAGCTTGACACCGGAAGCCCTCCTTACAAGTTCCACTACAGGAAATCATGGTTCATGATTTCCCGCCACAGAAATCTTTGCTTTAATGGGTTCCCGCCACCGCACCAAAAGCCCTGCCTTAAAATGGTCTGCTATTGATCTAAGCCCATAATTACCAATCAAGTAATGTCTTTCAATGATTTAGGTTTGTAAATGCCAACCAAGTAACTACGTGTTTCATAGCCATTGTTCTCCTATAAAAGGTCACTGCTGAATTGACATTTTAAATTTCTGGATTCCATCGCATGGTGTTCAGTTTATTCCCAGCTCGATCTGTCTCTTTTCTTTCAATGAATCTCTCAATTTTACATTAATCAGAGTCCAAATTGTTACTCTGTGACATTTACGAGAAAAGCAAGTCACAAAAGAACACATACAATTCTTTTTATGTGAAATGTGCTGAATAGGCAAATCTAAGAAAGTAGAGTAATGGTTGCCTAGGGCTGGGGGGAGCTCTCTTGGTGCAGAGGTTAAGGGCTTGGCTGCTAACCAAGAAGTCAGCAGTTCAAATCCACCAGCTGCTCTTTGGAGACTCTGTGGAGCAGTTCTACTCTCGTATAGGGTTGCTATGAGTTGGAATTGACTTCACAGCAAAGGGTTTCTTTCTTTCTTTATTTTTTTGGTTTAGGGCTGGAGGCTGGGAATGAGTTGTGCAAAATAGAGAATGATCACTAGTAAGAATGGAGTTTCTTTTAGGAGTGATAAAAATGTTCTGAAATTAGAGAACAGTGAACAATTCTGTGCATATACTGAAAACCATTGAACTGTGTATTTTAAACGGGTAAATTGCATGGTATGTGAATTATATCTCAATAAAGTTGTTAAAAAAACAAAAACTGTTCCACTAGATTTTAATAGGCAGTGATATGCATGGCAGGAGAAAACATGGAGAAAGAACCTACCCGAAAGGCATTTATCCCTGTCTTATTTCACTGAAAAGTATCTATGTATTTTTCTTTTCTCTACGTTCCACACATCTACAGCAAGTGATTATGGCAGAGGTTATGAGTAATTTGCTAGGGCAAAATGTCTGAACCATGCTCCCTGTGGGTTTGTTATATTGGCTATTTTGAAACTATGCCAATATCTGGCACATGAGTACTTGCAAACTTCGATTTCAAAATGTCTTCAGTAATGACTCACGTTTTCCAGAGTTTAATGTGTTTGAGTCTTAATGAAATTACAGACTGACAGTGCAGCTATTTTACATTTGAAAAACCCTCTCTAGCAGATGGCATTCCTGATTTTCAATTGTATACCTACTGTCTACTAAAAATGTAGTACCACATTTGGTCTACTCAGGTTTTGTTTTGATGAATAATTCACCTGTTTGTCTCAATTTGAAACACTCGTAATAAGTTATGTGTTGTGCAAAGGTCTATGAACCAAATTGTGGTTTTTGTTTTTTCTCTATTTATTTCCATGCTATCCTTGGGATTCTGTTCCCACAGGAAAGCTTTTGTTCCCACTACTTACAGATTCCTCACTCATATTGAAATCAGTATTCTCAAAAATGATGCCATGACTGTTCCCCAAGGGCCAAGGCATTCCGGGGATAGAGCCATGATTGCTGCTGAATTTCTCACTATGCCAGTATGCACTAGGAGTCTTCAAAAGGAGTACCTTCAAAGATAGTATATGATAGTGTTAAAACACAAAGGATTTATATTCAGAAAGTTCATATTTTAGCTCTATCACTCACTAATCGTGACACTTTGCTACGAATATTTTTAAAACTCAGTCACTTCATCTGTTAACTGGCAGAAATGATAACTAATGCATAGGGATATAGTGAGAATTAAATAACATTAGAAAGTACAACAGTACTTGTTACATAGTCCTGAATTAAGAGTAGTTTTTATCATCATCAAAATTTCCGCTATTATTCTCAGTAGTATTATTCATCTAGAAAAAAAGTTCTAGCATCTGACAGTTTCAGGACAATATGAAGAGGACTGATAAGCACAGAAGGAAGGTATCTGTACTTTTAGGTGACAGGCCTGTTTTTATTCCCTAAACTGTAGAGAGAAATACTCTGAGCATAGTATGTACGGTTTCAAATATACTTATAGTACTCTAAAGTTTTTATCATAAATTTCTTATCATGAACTCAAATTCCTCTCTCTCCCTCTCTTTCTTTCTTTTTCTAATGTTCTTCTTCCAGAGATCTTAGAAAGGAAATCAGTGAGTGCAGGTTAGGCGGTTAGTCCCTTAATGAAGAATGCAAACTACAGGTTCTTATCAGCATATAAATAAATGCGTATTTCTGTATAGAGGCCTCTCTCTCTGCCAGCAGATCAGAGCCAAGTACAAAATGCCTTGTGAGGCAGTTCAGATTAAATAAGAGCAAGGATCTGGAGTCAGCCATATCTAGGTTCTGGTCAAAGATCCACCATTGACTTTTTGGGAAAAAAATAACCATGCTGAGTCTCAATTTCTTCATCTATAGAAATGGGGGTAATGATATTCCCTCATTCATAGGACTGTTGAAAGGACTAGATGAGATATGTAAAGTGCTGAGAAAGATGCCTAGCAAATAACCCTCGGTGGTGGTGGCTGTTTTTATCACAGATGTAGCTATGGCAAGTTCACATATTGAGTCCTTGTTGACCCACCTCAAGGTTTATGACAATGAAACCACATCCATTCCATATTAGGGAATACTGAGCATTTGCTTGTAAAGAGAGGAGGACATGTATCTAACTCACTCAGCAGCATCAGTGCATTAAAATGTATAGTGAAAGATTCAATACACATCCTTATTCTTTGTTATCTGATCTGTAAAATGATTACTCTTTCTGAATCTGACCCAATTTGTTTTTAGAATGTAGGTTGAGTCACACACCCTTTGCCTGGTGTTTGAAATAGCATATATTCTCTCCAACTTGTATTTGAACAGAGCCACTACAGAAGTCTTCATTCTCGTGGAGGCCAGGGCAACAATTCCTCTCATATTAAAAAGGCACTTTCCACTGCTCCTGAGAGTGGAAAGTAAATGGTGGCAATGACTGACAGCTTTCATAAGATGGCCACTTTTTACCTTGGAAAATTCTTCTTACTGCCTTCCAGATAGCACACTGTCTGTTAGAATACATGTGGTTTTTATATGGATTTTTCTCCTGAATGCAGAAATCTGTCATATCTCTTCTAAACAAATATAAGCCTGCCAGGATGCTTAACAAATGAATTCATGATATATAGATCTCTCCCCCAACTAGATATGGTCATGCTATAGTACCTATCAGATCGGGTATATCAATAAACTTTTTTAATTCTTTGCTTATTCCACCTATACCTCAGCTGTCCCTGATGATCACTCCTAGGCTGTGTCCCACCCAGCTGTGGAGTGGATGAGATTCTGCAGCTCTCCCTAGCAACACGTACATTGTGGTAATTGTCTAATCAATGGCTGCCCATTATCGTTCTCCAATGCATAAATTTAGATGAGCAAAGCCTAGACATTATACTTTCATACCGAACCCCCATACCACTCTTTCAGATAAGGCAACATCCAGTTCTTCGATCTGTATCAAGTGTTCTAGATTTGCTAATAGTAGCTGACCTCAATACCCCATCCCCATCCATCCATCAAGAAAGGAACTTGTAGCACCAACTCTAGCCCTAGTTACCTTTTATTATTGGAAAATATTTTGACATATAAGATATGTGTATTAGATAAGATTTCTATTTCTGCTTGGTTATACTACTGGTTGATATCATTGATATATTTTCCCCTATAGAAAGATTCACCTATTATTTTCATAGTAAGTGAAATACCTTACCTTTAAGTGTTGGTAAAATTTGCCAATATTAGGTGCACATTTTTCATGATATGCTGGAACTATTCTGAATGCTGTTCAATATCTGAAAAAAATGTAGTTCTTTCTGTAATAACATATAACTATGGGAGTTATTAATACTCAGAGACTTGATGTTTCTTTTTCTTTGGTTTATGAGGTATTTTGGAGAGTATTAATTCTTCATAAGGGCACTATTATATTTTGCATATTGAGAAACTGTTAACATTCTCAGCATCTTAAAAAGACACTGCAATCTGGGGATAAATAGGCATTGAAAGAGAAGAATGCTTATTATACTGTCATGTGGCCACGGGGTGCTCATTAAATATTAGTTGATGTTCAAAAAATTAAATGGAATGCAATTACTTTCTGCATAAGGAAACTGCAAAGTAGAACTTTGGCTATGCCTGAAACTAAAAGAGGAGAATTAAAAATCGAAGGATAAGGGCTTTTCTCATAAAATTTAAATTGGTACACTGGATAGCATAAAATGATGTAGAATATTATGTGATTGTGACACAATACCACTCAAAAAAATTATACAGAGGCTGGATATTTTGATAAATGGAGGGCTTTTTCAAAACGGGAAAAATTGTAATATTCTGATTGCTTTAATTTTGTAATAATTATTTGGAGTAGGAATAAGATCTTTGAAACAACTGTTCTATAAAGATTCTATAAAATTATATATTAGTAAATTTTTATTCCAATTGAAACTTAGCCACTAACAGACATTAAAAATTTTGCTGGCGCACTTTTGTCAGGATTTATATTTTCCCAGAAATCGGTCGCTGAAATTGATTAACTATTGAGCCAGTGCTCATGCTCTCATTTTTCCTCAGAATCCTAGTAACTAACACAATATATACTGATTATATATTGAGTCCAATTATATCTATCTATACACTATTGATATTTGCATAGATATTACAGTCTAATAAAATGTGTACACACGGAGTACAGGAACTTTTTTGATATTTGCTATTTCCAGTTTGGGATTCACTACAAAAGGAAGGCCTGTAAATGACTAAGTGTTATCCTAATATCTATACTTTGGGAAAGGCAGCCTGCAGCTATGAAAATGTTCTATATGTCTTGGTGAAGAAAGTATGCACTATTGGGTGTATTGTTCTATAGCCAGTAACCAGTTGCCATCCAGTTGACCCCAACTCATGGCAACCTCCTGCATGTCACAGTAGAACTGTGCTCTGTAGGGTTTTTAACGGCTAATTTTTTGGAAGTAGATCATCAGGCCTGACTTATGAGGTGCTCTGCATGGAATTTAACCTTCAACCTTTTGGTTAGCAGCCAAGTGTGTCAACTGTTTGCACCATCCTAAATCAAGTTGTTAAATGTGTTTTTCGAATCTGCTATGTATTTTTTAATTTTTGTGGGTGTTCAGTGGAGACAGGCTGTAGAAGCATCCTGGACATTGTTTTCTGTTCTTGAGCTATTGGTTCCTGCCCACATTCCTAGCCCAGTTTTCCAGATACCCTGCCAATTCCAGGAGCTGCTTGATATTTTCTCAATTGCTTACAACAAGCAGGTTTGCTTAGCTTGTAAATGAGGACCCGGTCATAGTCATCATTTGGAATCAAGAGTACATTGTAGGCAAGAGAGTGGGAGTAAGATGGGGAAAATGTAAGCTTGATTATCTGCTTTCATGGCTAAGGCAGTGAAAATCCCATTATCTTTCAAGGATGAACAGCTGGTTGCCCATGACACTCAGTTATGAAATAACAAATTAAATTATTCCCTATGATAACCATGATTAAAGAGTGGATTGCAAGCAAATTTAAGGCTATCCTTGCTGTTGCTATGATATAATTGCATGTTGGGCAAAAGTAATTCAAAAAATGCAGTGTGAGGTGGCTATTTCTAAGGGCATCGAACAATTTAATTAAAGGAAAAAAATGACAAGGTCAAATGCTTAAATTTTGTTTTTTACATAGCTTGGACCCCAGGGATACTATGTAAATTTAAAAATCTGTTATTTCTAGCAGTCTTAGGACAAAGGTAACTAATAATTAAACTCAAAATTTTATCCTGTATGTTGCCAAATTGCAGCGGTGATGGAGTTCACTGACAGTCCTCCTAGTCCTTTATGTGAAAGTTTGGACATAGATTGTAAAAGTTTGGATTCTACAAAGGGAAATGTATTATACATGGGAAAGTCCAAAACCTGTGACTACTTTTCAGCCCTTCTTGAGTCTCCTCTGCCAGATGAAAGTAGCTTCTTTCTCATCTACCTGATAGAGTTTTCGGCCTCTCTTCAAGGCTTCATAATACACTCAGATAAGGCAGTTACCTTTTAAGGTAAAGCCAATTCTCACATCCAACTCCCCAGTAACAAAATTATAACTAGAGATTGTATCACAGACAAGCTATAAAGTAAATGTTGTTGTTGTTAGGTGCTGTCTTAGTCATCTAGTGCTGCTGTAACAGAAATACTACAAGTGGATGGCTTTAACAGTTTGTTCTCTCACAGTCTAGTGGGCTAGAAGTTCAGATTCAGGGCATCAGCTCCAGGAGAAAGCTTTCTCTCTCTGTCAGCTCTGAAGGAAGGAACTTGTCATCAGTGTTCCCCTGGTCAAGGAGCTTCTCTGCTCAGGGACCCTTGGTCCAGAAGATGCACTATGCTCCCGGTGCTTCTTTCTTGGTAGTATGAGGTCCTCTGCTCTTTACTAGCTTCCCTTTCCTTTTATCTCTTGTAAGATAAAAGGTGGTGCAGGCTACAGCCTAGGGAAACTCCCTTTACATTGGATCAGGGATGTGACCTTTAGTAAGGGTATTACAATCCCACCCTAATCCTCTTTAACATAATCTAATCTTGACCCAGGCAGAGATTAGGATTTACAACACATAGGAAAATTACAATCACAAAATGGAGGACAACCACACAATACTGGGAATAATGGCCTACCCAAATTGACACATATTTTGGGAGACACAATTTAATCTATGACAGGTGCCCTCAGATTGGTTCCAACCCATACTGACACTATGTACAACAGAACAAAACACTGCCCCGTCCTGCGCCATCCTCACAATGGTGGCTGTGTTTGAGCCCATTGTTGTAGCCACTGCATCAATCCATCTTGTTGAGGGTCTTCATTTTTTCACTGACCCTCTACTTTACCAAGCATAATGTCTTTCTTCAGGAACTGGTCCCCTCTAATAACATGCGTAAAGTACATGAGACAAAGTCTCTCCATCCTTGCTTCCAAGGAGCACTCTGGCTGTACTCCTTCCAAGACAGATTTGTTTATTCTTCTGGCAGTTTATGGTATATTCAATATTCTTCGCCACCACCATAATTTAAAAGCATCGAGTCTTATTCAGTTTTATGTATAAAGTAAATACTAAGAATCAAAAACCAAATCAAATACTAGGAAGAGAGGCTTAAATACTAAAGAAAAAAAAGGACACAAATTTGAAAATTCGTATTAGCATAATCAGCTTAAACCTGGGGCAAAAACAAAAACAAACCAGTTGCCTTTGAAGATGTATGCAAGTGGATTCTTTTTTTTCAAATTTTTTTTTTTATTGTACTTTAGGAGAAGGTTTACAGAACAAATAATTTCTCATTACACAGTCAGTACACTTATTGTTTTATGACATTGGTTAACAAACCCACAACATGTCAACAGTCTCTCTTCTTGACCTTGGAGGACCTTTTTTCTTTTTTGGTGAAAATATACATAGCCAAAGATACACCATTTCCAAAATTTCCACATATACGATTCAGTGACATTGATTATGTTCTTCCAGTTGTGCCACTATTCTCACTATCCTGTTCCACATTATTCCATCACCATAATCTTCAACTCACTATCCCCTAGGCTTCCCATCAAACCTCTTGATTTGCTGTTGTCATTTTGATCTCACATAGATACTTCTTTTTTTTCTTTTTTTGTACTTTAGATGAATGCTTACAGAACGAATAGTTTCTCATTAAACAGTTGGTACACATATTGCCCTATGACAATGGTTAACAACTCCATGACATGTCAACACTGTCCTGTCTCAACCTTGAGTACCCTATCACCAGCTTTCCTGTCCCCTTCTGCCTTCGAGTCCTTGTCCCTGGACTGCTGTGCCTCATTAGTCCCGTTTTGTTTTAGGAGGCTGTCTAATCCCTGGCTGAATGATGAACCTGGGGAGTAACTTCACCACTGAGCTAAAATGATGTCCAGAGTCTGTACTCTAGCGGTTTCTCCAGTCTCCGTCAGACGGGTAACCTAGTCTTTTTTTGTGTGTTAGAATTTTGTTCTACAGCCTTCTCCAACTCTGTCCAGTACCCTCTGTTGTGATCATGGTCAGAGCAGTCAGTGGTGGTAGCCAGGCACCATCTAGCTATACTGGGCTCAGTCTGGTGGAGGCCGTGGTAGCCGTGGTCCATTAGTCCTTTGGACTAATCTTTTCCTTGTATCCTGTTCTCTTCATTCTCCCTTGCTCTCGAAGGGATGAGACCAGTAGAGTATCTTAGATGGCTGCTCACAGGCTTTTAAGACCCCAGATGCTACTCACCAAGGTAGAATGTAGAACATTGTCTTTAC
>NW_004444128.1:4149768-4151456 GCF_000243295.1 Trichechus manatus latirostris | reverse complement strand
TGATTTTGTCCCTTTCTTCTTTTTTGATGTGTGCATCTCCTGCTATAAATTGTCCTCTGAAGACTGCCTTTGCTGTGTCCCAAAGGTTTTGGTATGATGTATTTTCATTCTCGTTTGATTCTAGGAAATTTTCGATTTCATCTCTGATTTCTTCTATTACCCAGTGGTTTGTAAGCAGGGTGTTATTCAGTTTCCATGTAATTGATTTTTTTTTCCCTTGCTCTTTCTGTTGTTAATTTCTACCTTGATGGCGTTGTGGTCAGAGAAGATACTTTATATTATCTCAACGTTTTGGATCTTGCTAAGGATTGCTCTGTGGCCTAAGATGTGGTCTATTCTGGAGAATGTTCCATGGGCATTGGAAAAAAATGTGTATTTTGCACCTGTACAGTGGAGTGTTGTATATATGTCTATGTGGTCATGTTGGCAGATTGTGCCCTTTAGGTCTTCTGTATCTCTGTCGAGTTTCTTTTTAGATGTTCTGTCCTTTACTGACAGTGGTGTTTTTAAGTCTCTTACTATTATTGTGGAACTGTCTATTTCTCTTTTCAGCACTGTTAGAGTTTGTTTTATGTATTTTGGAGCCCTGTCATTGGGTGCATAGATGTTTATTATGGTTTTGTCTTCATGATGGATCATCCCCTTAATCATTACATGGTGTCATTCTTTGTCTTTTATGGTGAATTTTGTCTTAAATTCCATTTTATCTGAGATTAGTATTGCCACTCCTGCTCTTTTTTCATAATTGTTTGCTTGACATATTTTTTTCCAAATAAATTTACATCTTTGTTTCTAAGGTGTGTCTCTTGTAGATAGCATATTGATGGATCCTGTTTTTTTGTCCATTCTGTCACTTTCCATCTCTTAATGGGTGCATTTAGACCATTTACATTAAGTGTAAGTATTGATCGGTGTGAGTTTGTTGCTGTCATTTTGTAGTGCTTTTTCTTGTGGTGCTGACTTTTTCTTTGTTCCTCTTACTATCTTGTGCTGAATTTATTTTGTTTGTGGATTTTTTTTCATTTCTTTTGTTTTTGTAGGTTTTTTTTTTTCCTGAGACTTTATGTTTCTCCTCTTTATTTTGATAAGTAGGTTTGTTAACTTTGTTTGTGGTTACCATGAAATTACCCTTATCTTTCTAAGTTTTATGCAGTCTATTATTACTTGGTATCGCCTTACGTTCCTCTCCATTAGAAGGTTCTATACCTATACCATTTATTCCCTCTCTTATTGTTCTGATGTTGTCATCATTTACAGATTAATTGTTCTGATTCACTGTTGTATTTCTTTTGCTTTTTGATAGTCCTTGAAAATTCATTTCCTAGTTTAGTATCTGGCTGGTACAATCCTCCATCCTAAAATCAGCCTGTGAGCTGATGTTGTTTGTTCTCAGATCGAAGGACTCTCTTTAATAATTCTTGTAAGTTTGGTTTTGTTTTTACAGTCCCTTAATTTCTGGTTATCTGGAAATGGCCCAATTTCACCATCATATTTGAATGAGAGTTTTGCAGGATATATTATTCTTGGCTGGCAATTTTTTTCTTTCAAAGTTTTATGTATGTCATCCCATTGCCTTCTTGCCTGCATAGTTTCTGCCGAATAATCTGAACTTAGTCTTATTATTTCTCCTCTGTATGTGACTTCTTGTTTTTCATGAGCTGCTCTCAAGATTCTTTGTTTGTCTTTGG
>NW_004444128.1:4147543-4149650 GCF_000243295.1 Trichechus manatus latirostris | reverse complement strand
TTCTTCAATGATCCTCTCTGTGTTTTCTGTTTTCTCCTCCTGTTCTGGAACTCCAATCACTCACAAAGTTTTGCTTTTGATTGTATCCTACATAATTCTCAGGGTTTCTTCATTTTTCTTCATTCTTTTTTATGATTTTTCCTCAGATAGAATTGTATCCAAGTGTTTGCTTCAATTTTGCTGATCCTGGCTTCCACCATTTCAAACCTGCTCCTCAGCTCTTCTATGACATTGTCCATTTCTGAAATCTTGTTGTTTATCTCTTTGATTTCTATTTGTTGTTTTTGTATGATTTCTAGTTGTGAATATATTTTGGTATTTTGTTCCTGCATTATTTTCCTGAATTATTCCATTTTTTTGTCCGTATTTTTCATGAATTTGTCTGTCTTTTCCATGAATTTGTCTATTTTTTCCTCACTTTTGTCTGCTTTTTGCTTCAGCTCTTGGATAGCTCTGAATATGAGAGATTTGGAATCCCTATCAGGTAGTTCTAGTGCCTTTTCTTCTACACGAAAGTCATCTGGTGTTTTATTTTGGATGCCTACTGGAACCATCCTGTCCTGTTTTTGTAAATGTTTTGATATTGCCTGCTGTCTTTGGGGCATTCGGTAGTTATTTTCTTCTTTTATAGATTGTAGATTTGCTTTTTAGGTCCTGCTTTTTTGTTTTATTTGGCTATGTCTGAGCAGACGGACTGAGTGTTCTTTGTTGTTTGCTTATCTTTGCGCGTGATACTTTTTGCCTCCTTCTCCAATTGGTAGGGTCAGTCACTCAGAAATGTTACAGCAAGGCAGGTCTAGCTGAAGAGGAGTTGCTGGGATGGGTTTTTGTGGCACTTACTATGGCCACCAGGGCGTGCCAGTAATCAGTGCAGAGCAGGTTCCATTAGGCCATGCCTGGGCTGCTCTGTGGCATGATGTTCAGTGCACGGTGCAGGTAGGCAGGATGGAGGGGGAAGACTGATGTGTGGAGCTAAGATGGGTATGGGAGAGAGGAGAGAGGAATGGGAGCCAAAAACATGCGAACAAAAAAGAGTGCTAAGGGAGCTTGCCTTTGGAGTGGACAGATGAGAAACTATGAAATGGAAAAAAACAAAAAGGAGAATAAGGAAAAAATGAATAAATAAAAATTAGAAAGAAAGAAGAAAAGAAAAGCTACCAGGGTTCCCTCTGATGCAGCTGTGAGGTCTGGGGAAGTTGCTTCCAGGTTGTGAAGTACAGTGTCGCTAGAAGGGGTAGAGGTGTCACTCAGAGCCAAGTATTCAGGTGACAGGAAGAGAAGGAAAGTATAGAGAGATGAGAAACTGAGTAATAAAGAAAGACAAAAAGGGAAAAGAAAACAAAACAAACAAATTTAAAAAAGAACAAGAAAAACTCCTAAAGAAAAACAGACGAAAAAGAAGCCCCCCCAAAAAAACAAGAAAAAAGAAATGCCCTTGGGGATCCCTCTGTGCATCTGTGCAAACTGAGGGGTAGGTCTCAAGCTGCGCGGTAACGCCTAGCTAGAACAGGCTCCCAATTCGAGAAAAAGAAAACAAACAAACAAACAAAAAAGCCCCAGGATCCCACCAGTGTGGCAGCACTGGCCCGGAAGCAGTTTTACATTCGAGAGACGTTTCACAGCCTTTCAGAAAGAAGCAGATGGCACACAGAGCCAGTTATTTGAGAGAAAGGAGGGGGAGGTAGTGAGAGGTAAGGAATAAATCTAAAGAAGAGGGAAAAAGCAACACCAGCAGCTAACAAATGGCACTTAGGGAGCCAGCAAGTGTGGGCAGGTGGAATCCAAG
The DNA here is from genome assembly GCF_000243295.1 of Trichechus manatus latirostris. Classification (NCBI taxonomy): domain Eukaryota; kingdom Metazoa; phylum Chordata; class Mammalia; order Sirenia; family Trichechidae; genus Trichechus; species Trichechus manatus. The sequence goes on along the minus strand of NW_004444128.1, from coordinate 4,147,864 downwards.
TGACGCTGGAGTGAAGGTGGTGGCTCCCAGCCAAGTGACTGGCCACAGGAGGCAGAGGAGGCCGAGTAGCCGTGAAAAACGGTGGGGTATGGGAAAGCATATATCACTGGTTACCGGTTGTTCTGTCTCCTGCTGGAAGCTCCATGAAGCTGCTTTCTCGTACCCTCTGTCATGGTTTGAATTATGTCCCCCCAAAAATGTGTGTATCAATTTGGCTAGGCCATGATTCCTGGTACTGTGTGATTTTCCTGTATGTTGTGAACCTGCCTCTATGATGTTAATGAGGGAGGATGGGTGGCAGTTGTGTTAGTAAGGCAGGAC